>NC_092343.1:269895070-270195070 GCF_046630445.1 Rutidosis leptorrhynchoides
TTCCAATCCGCTTGGAAGCTTCAAAATAAAATCTCCTTGAGCTTTAACATGCACCTTTGCACCATTGCCCATATAGAGACTTGATGTTCCCGCCTTATGATCACTTCTTTTGAACCCCTGCAAAGAATTGCAAATATGAGTTCCACATCCCGTGTCTAATACCCATGTATTAGAAGAAGTAATACTAAGCTCTATATATACCATATATATATTACCTGAGGTTTGCCCTGCATCCCTCTTGTCCTTCAACTCCTTAAGATAGATCGGACAGTTTCGTTTCCAATGACCCATCTCACCGTAACCGAAACATGGGTCTTCTTTGGGGTTTGCCTTCTCGGCTACCTTTTGCTTCTTAGCCTTGTTGATGGTTGGGGTAACCATCTTCCCTTTCCCTTTGCCTTGATGGGCGGGTCCTTTTCTCTTGGCCACCTTTGGCTTAGAGGTGTTACCTTTTGACCCACCTTGATCGATTGCTAACACGGGTAAAGCCCTTTTACCCATGCTAGTTTCCGCCGTTCTAAGCATACCGTGAAGCTCACCTATGCTCTTATCCATCCCATTCATATTGTAATTAATTACAAATTGATCAAACCTTTTTGATAGGGAGTTAAGGATAAGATCGGTGGCTAACTCATTAGATATGTTGAGATTAAGACGGTTTGCGCGATCAATAAGGCTTTTCATTTTGAGGACATAAGAGGATACGGATTGGGTGTCATCCATACGACATGCATGTAACGCTCGAACCGTTTCGAAGCGCTCGACACGTGCTTGTTGAAGGAACATCTCCTTCAATTGCGTAATCATGTCATATGCACTATGATGTTCGAAATCCTTTTAGAGTTCGGGTATCATAGTCCCAAGCATTAGGCAAGCGACTTGCACCGAATCGGCGCAATACTTATCCCAATAAGCCATGCCTTCCGTATCATCCTCGTCGGGTTGATCGGGAATGGGGTCTTCCAACACATACGCCTTATCCTCAAGTTTGAGGACAATCCTAAGATTGCGGAACCAATCCATAAAGTTCGTATGGTTGAGTTTGTCTTTCTCGAGGAGAGACCTTAACGATAGGTTGTTCAAGTTAATAGGTGCATTTTGCATGTTGTTGTTATTGGCGGCCATCTACAAAATTTAACAAAGTTGTTTAAGTATTAATTTTAATTTAACAATCAATACCCTTTAAATCCAATTGATATTTATTAAATTTTAGAATCCAACGGTAAACCAAATTTCGGTTAGGTGACCTTTATCCCGTCATTTGATTTAGCTAGGTAGTCATTATATGACAATTGCAATCCTTTTGCAACTTCTAAGTTATGGGATCATGCAATCCTTTTGCATAGCATATTATCCCATCAACGCCTATTTGTTCATCATGCTTCGGTGACCCTAAGTTCATGATTCCCAAATCAAGTCGTCCTACTTGTGCTAACGTGTAAATTCAACATACTAGTGGTTAGGTGACCTTTATCCCACAAGTGTGCGAAATTTACCTCAATCATATTAGTTTGCTCATAACGGTTAGGTGGCCTTTATCCCATTAAGAGTTCCCTAATATTTTTAAGTGTTTGCACAAAAGGATGGCATTTAACTTGTTTGTCTTGTTGTTTAAAAGGGATTTTAAGTTTTCGTTATTTCTAGTTTGAGAAAACATTTATGCCATACACCAACATGCATTTAGTGTATGGTACTTATGAAAAACCAATTTCATGTCTTGTAATTGAGCCAATTACTTGATATAAACCAATTTATATTTGTTATCCTTTTCTTGTTCTTAATAACCATTTATTAAGGTTTTTGGTTGCAATTTTAATTCAACCATTTAAATTACCATTTTGCATGTACTTAATACGTCTAATTTAACCAATTAAATTGTCGTTATGTTTGTTGTTAACTTGTGTGATTAATTTGTTACAATCAAACATACAATCCATAAACATGCAAACAACCACACATGCAAAATAAGTATGTTCACAATCTAGCCATTTAGGTGGACATTTGTTTAGCCGAAAACAAATGTCACCGGGTAAGGGTTTTCAACACAAAGCAAGAGATTTCCAATCTCCCACTTAACCTTGCATCCAAATGCTACTTGTGTTCTTCAAGTCTTCATTCATCATCTTGTATCTTCATTTTTACAAAATATGTATCCTAATACATTTTATCTAGAAAATGAAATTACAACCTATTCTATTTTACATACCAAATATAAAATGAATTACATAACCAAATGAATGAATTATTACAAACCAATTGAACAATTATTACATGCCATTGAATAATTATAATTACAAACCAAATGAATCATAAATCAACCAAATATAGCATGCAATCAACATACGGTCAAGGCTAGGATTGTGAACATCAACATGCAACCAATTGTGACCAAAATGCAAGAGCCCAAACCCAATTTTGGAGCCCTAACAATTCGGCATTCATCAAACACCCTCCCAAAACCCATGATTTTTTGCATTCTTCTTTCATGCATGTACTTCGAATGCAAAGTTGATGGGTTTTAAAACAACAATTCGAAGCATATTTCAACAACTTCGGCTCTAGATACCATTGTTGGGATTTAACAAGTTCGATATATCTTAAAACCTTTTAAGAATCATTATAAACGGAAGCGTGTAATTATCAAGTTTTACTTGTTAAACTTTAACCAATTTAAAGCTAAATCCCATGGATCAAGTTGTGAACATTATGCTTACTAATTAACAAGAAAGGAAGAAGTTTATACCTCCTCAATGAGTGAGAAATGAGCTGAATTGGACAGCAAAAATGTGCTGAATTGGACAGCAGAAATGGTGATGAAGATGATGCAAAATGAGCTTCAAACTTGAAGCCTCAAGCAAGTGATACCCCAAGCAATTAATCACCAACACCCACCTTTGTTTAGTTAGGATTTTAGGACACTTAATACCTTAATTTAGCAAGCAAAAGGCTCTCCTATTCTGCCCAAACAGTTCAGCCAGCAGGGTCTACAAGAGCTGAATTTTTGTTGCAGTTTTTAAGTGTATTTCTTGAACTTTGAATGCATGCCCACTTTGTATTTTGGTCAAGCATCAATAACTAAGGATTTGTGGCATATATTGGGAGTAACATCAAGCATGGGGAGGCCATCTTGGTCCCCTAAAAACTTCCCCCATGGGAATATATCAATAAATATGTAACTTTTAATTATCTAAAGAAAACTAGTTACATATAATCCCATGCCTTTTGTTACTTACATTTTATAAATCCCTTTTACAAAATGTATCACAACATAACTATTTAATCTTATAAATAATTAATTCCTTATCATATAAATTATCCAAATAATTTATCTCAAGTAATAATATTTTAGAAAAACCGATTTTCTAAAGTTCAAGTGTCGCGTATTTGTTTAATGAACCAATCGTTAAGATCAAATACGTTTAACGTGTCGGTAAGCTTGTTATTGGGTATGACCCGACTTGGATCATAACATACTAGCCACATTAATTTAATATGTCGCTCGGGCATACGAAATACCTTCAAATATATCCGAATATTGGACTTCGTGATTTAGAAAAAGCGGCTAACATGCAACATAAAGAAGCATGTTATGCTTACGGATTAGTAATGTTCGCTTCTCACCAAAGTGAGAACAAGAACATCGGCCTACAACTATTAAACAAAACGTTCCCACAAGTGACGGAGTCGGTAATTGGGGTAAGAAATGAGGTTTTTAGATTGTTACGGGACTGTTGGACATTACGTAACCCTCGTCCCTTTGACGACGTTACAACATGCTGTCTTATCAACGGCCATAACGGTTATGTTCCACAAGACCAAGGATGGGAAGTAGTCCTAGTAAAACCAGAATGCATGACTTGTTTCTGGACGTATGAATTACGTGTCTTTATTGCCTTTGCTGAACGACTTGTGTACTAGCTAGAATTATCTTCACAACTATCTTGTATCAAAGTTATTGTGTGCTATATTTCATGCTTTATGTAAAATAAGCGGTATTGTAAGTTTGTAAAATATTGTATAAAAGTTTGAACGCGAAATATTATTATAATCAGTTTTTCATATAGAATTGTAGTAGTTGAATTGCATATTAGCTACTACGTATGAACTTAACGGGTAGGTACTACCCGAATTTAAACTTATAAAACGCTAATATGAAGAAAAAGCTTTTATAAATGAGTTCATATTATGCTACGAAATACTATTAACTACTCTTAATATTATGTATGATTAACTTGTTCCATTTGACTATTTTGAAGGAAATGGCACCGACTACTCGACACACCGTGAATATGAATGAAGAGGAATTCCGTACTTTTCTAGCTTCAAACATAGCCGCAGTACAGGCTGTAATAACTTGGATCTAACAGTACAGGAAATTGTGTAGGATGCACCTACAAAGAATTCACTGCCTGCAAACCTTTGGAATTTGATGGAACCGAAGGACCGATCGGATTGAAACGGTGGACCGAGAAGGTCGAATCGGTGCTTGCCATAAGTAAGTGTACTGAAGAGGACAAAGTGAAGTACGCTATGCATACCTTCACAGGTTCTGCGTTAACATGGTGGAATACCTATCTAGAGCAAGTGGGACAAGACGATGCGTACGCACTACCGTGGTCAGTATTCAATCACTTGATGAACGAGAAGTACCGTCCCAGAACCGAGGTCAATAAGCTCAAGACAGAACTTAGAGGGTTACGAACCCAAGGATTTGATATTACCGCGTACGAAAGACGATTCACAGAATTGTGCCTATTGTGTCCGGGAGCATTCGAAGATGAGGAAAAGAAGATCGACGCGTTTGTGAAAGGATTACCGGAAAGAATCCAAGAAGATATAAGTTCACACGAGCCCGCCTCCATACAACAGGCATGTAGAATGGCTCACAAACTAGTGAACCAAATTGAAGAAAGAATTAAAGAACAGACTGCTGAAGAGGCCAATGTGAAGCAAGTCAAAAGAAAGTGGGAGGAAAACGGTGATAAGAATCACCAATACAACAACAACAGCAATTACAACAATAATCGCAACAATTATCCCAACAATCGCAACATCAATCGCACCTACAACAAACGGCCCAACAACAACAACAACAACAACAACAACAACAACAACAACAACAACAACAACAACAACAACAACAACAACAACAACAACAACAGCAGCAGCAGCAGCAACTACAACAATCATCCCAACAACAATAATAACCGCAACAACAACAACAATCAGAAGCAACTATGCCAAAGGTGTGAAAAGTATCACTCGGGGTTCTGCACCAAATTTTGCAACAAGTGTAAAAGAAATGGTCATAGCGCGGCGAAGTGTGAGGTCTACGGACCAGGGGTTAATAGAACGAAAGGAACAAATGGTGTCGGAACGAGTAATGGCGGAGCAAGTAGTGTCGGAGAAAGTTATGCCAATGTAGTTTGTTATAAATGTGGAAAACCGGGCCACATTATTAGAAATTGCCCGAACCAGGAGAACACGAATGGACAAGGCCGCGGAAGAGTTTTCAATATTAATGCGGCAGAGGCACAGGAAGACCCGGAGCTTGTTACGGGTACGTTTCTTATTGACAATAAATCTGCTTACGTTTTATTTGATTCGGGTGCGGATAGAAGCTATATGAGTAGAGATTTTTGTGCTAAATTAAGTTGTCCATTGACGCCTTTGGATAGTAAATTTTTACTCGAATTAGCAAATGGTAAATTAATTTCAGCAGATAATACATGTCGGAATCGAGAAATTAAACTGGTTAGCGAAACATTTAAGATTGATTTGATACCAGTAGAGTTAGGGAGTTTTAATGTGATAATCGGTATGGACTGGTTGAAAGAAGTGAAAGCAGAGATCGTTTGTTACAAAAATGCAATTCGCATTATACGAGAAAAAGGAAAGCCCTTAATGGTGTACGGAGAAAAGGGCAACACGAAGCTACATCTTATTAGTAATTTGAAGGCACAAAAACTAATAAGAAAAGGTTGCTATGCTATTCTAGCACACGTCGAGAAAGTACAAACTAAAGAAAAGAGCATCAATTATGTTCCCGTCGCAAAAGAATTTCCCGATGTATTTCCGAAAGAATTACCGGGATTACCCCCACATCGATCCGTTGAATTTCAAATAGATCTTGTACCAGGAGCTACACCAATAGCTCATGCTCCTTACAGACTCGCACCCAGCGAGATGAAAGAATTGCAAAGCCAATTACAAGAACTTTTAGAGCGTGGTTTCATTCGACCAAGCACATCACCGTGGGGAGCTCCTGTTTTGTTTGTCAAGAAGAAAGATGGTACATTCAGGTTGTGTATCGACTACCGAGAGTTAAACAAACTTACCATCAAGAACCGCTACCCACTACCGAGAATCGACGACTTATTTGATCAACTACAAGGCTCGTCTGTTTATTCAAAGATTGACTTACGTTCCGGGTATCATCAAATGCGGGTGAAAGAAGATGATATTCCAAAGACTGCTTTCAGAACACGTTACGGTCATTACGAGTTTATGGTCATGCCATTTGGTTTAACTAATGCACCAGCTGTGTTCATGGACCTTAATGAACCGAGTGTGTGGACCATACCTTGACAAGTTTGTCATTGTTTTCATTGATGACATACTTATTTACTCAAAGAATGACCAAGAACACGGTGAACATTTGAGAAAGGTGTTAGAAGTATTGAGTAAGGAAGAATTGTACGCTAAGTTTTCAAAGTGTGCATTTTGGTTGGAAGAAGTTCAATTCCTCGGTCACATAGTGAACAAAGAAGGTATTAAGGTGGATCCGGCAAAGATAGAAACTGTTGAAAAGTGGGAAACCCCGAAAACTCCGAAACACATACGCCAGTTTTTAGGACTAGCTGGTTACTACAGAAGGTTCATCCAAGACTTTTCCAGAATAGCAAAACCCTTGACTGCATTAACGCATAAAGGGAAGAAATTTGAATGGAAGGATGAACAAGAGAAAGCGTTTCAGTTATTGAAGAAAAAGCTAACTACGGCACCTATATTGTCATTGCTTGAAGGGAATGATGATTTTGTGATTTATTGTGATGCATCAAAGCAAGGTCTCTGGTGTGTATTAATGCAACTAACGAAGGTGATTGCTTATGCGTCTAGACAATTGAAGATTCACGAGCAAAATTATACGACGCATGATTTGTAATTAGGCGCGGTTGTTTTTGCATTAAAGACTTGGAGGCACTACTTATATGGGGTCAAAAGTATTATATATACCGACCACAAAAGTCTTCAACACATATTTAATCCGAAACAACTGAATATGAGGCAGCGTAGGTGGATTGAATTGTTGAATGATTATGACTTTGAGATTCGTTACCACCCGGGGAAGGCAAATGTGGTAGCCGATGCCTTGAGCAGGAAGGACAGAGAACCCATTCAAGTAAAATCTATGAATATAATGATTCATAATAACCTTACTACTCAAATAAAGGAGGCGCAACAAGGAGTTTTAAAAGAAGGAAATTTAAAGGATGAAATACCCAAAGGATCGGAGCAGCATCTTAATATTCGGGAAGACGGAACCCGATATAGGGCTGAAAGGATTTGGGTACCAAAATTTGGAGATATGAGAGAAATGGTACTTAGAGAAGCTCATAAAACCAGATACTCAATACATCCTGGAACGGGGAAGATGTACAAGGATCTCAAGAAACATTTTTGGTGGCCGGGTATGAAAGCCGATGTTGCTAAATACGTAGGAGAATGTTTGACGTGTTCTAAGGTCAAAGCTGAGTATCAGAAACCATCAGGTCTACTTCAACAACCCGAAATCCCAGAATGGAAATGGGAAAACATTACCATGGATTTCATCACTAAATTGCTAAGTACTGCAAGGGATTTTGATACTATTTGGGTAATAGTTGATCGTCTCACCAAATCAGCACACTTCCTGCCAATAAGAGAAGATGACAAGATGGAGAAGTTAGCACGACTGTATTTGAAGGAAGTCGTCTCCAGAAATGGAATACCAATCTCTATTATCTCTGATAGGGATGGCAGATTTATTTCAAGATTCTGGCAGACATTACAGCAAGCATTAGGAACTCGTCTAGACATGAGTACTGCCTATCATCCACAAACTTATGGGCAGAGCGAAAGGACGATACAAATGCTTGAATACATGCTACGAGCATGTGTTATTGATTTCGGAAACAGTTGGGATCGACATCTACCGTTAGTAGAATTTTCCTACAACAACAGCTACCATTCAAGCATTGAGATGGCACCGTTTGAAGCACTTTATGGTAGAAAGTGCAGGTCTCCGATTTGTTGGAGTGAAGTGGGGGATAGACAGATTTCGGGTCCGGAGATTATACAAGAAACTACCGAGAAGATCATCCAAATTCAACAACGGTTGAAAACCGCCCAAAGTCGACAAAAGAGCTACGCTGACATTAAAAGAAAAGATATAGAATTTGAAATTGGAGAGATGGTCATGCTTAAAGTTGCACCTTGGAAAGGCGTTGTTCAATTTGGTAAATGAGGGAAATTAAATCCAAGGTATATTGGACCATTCAAGATTATTGATCGTGTCGGACCAGTAGCTTACCGACTTGAATTACCTCAACAACTCGCGGCTGTACATAACACTTTCCACGTCTCGAATTTGAAGAAATGTTTTGCTAAAGAAGATCTCACTATTCCTTTAGATGAAATCCAAATCAACGAAAAACTCCAATTCATCGAAGAACCCGTCGAAATAATGGATCGTGAGGTTAAAAGACTTAAGCAAAACAAGATACCAATTGTTAAGGTTCGATGGAATGCTCGTAGAGGACCCGAGTTCACCTGGGAGCGTGAAGATCAGATGAAGAAGAAATACCCGCATCTATTTCCAGAAGATTCGTCAACACCTTCAACAGCTTAAAATTTCGGGACGAAATTTATTTAACGGGTAGGTACTGTAGTGACCCGAACTTTTCCATGTTTATATATATTAATTGAGATGGATATTTACATGATTAAATGTTTCCAACATTTTAAGCAATCAAACTTGTTAAGACTTGATTAATTGAAATATGTTTCATATAGACAATTGACCACCCAAGTTGACCGGCGATTCACGAACGTTAAAACTTGTAAAAACGACATGACGATATATATATGGATATACATATGGTTAACATGAGATTATGATAAGTAAGTATCTCCATAAGTATATTAACAATGAGTTATATACATATAAACAAGACTACTAACTTAAGGATTTCGAAACGAGACATATATGTAACGATTATCGTTGTAACGACATTTAAATGTATATATATCATATTAAGATATATTAATATATCATAATATCATGATAATATAATAATTTAACATCTCATTAGATATAATAAACAATGGGTTAACAACATTAATTGAGATCGTTAACTTAAAGGTTTTAAAACAACACTTACATGTAACGACTAACGATGACTTAACGACTCAGTTAAAATGTATATACATGTAGTGTATTTAGATGTATTAAAATACTTTTGGAAGACTTCAAGATATATATCAAAACACTCATACTTAACGAAAATGGTTACAGTTACTTTCCCATTCTTTTCTTTCATCAAGAATTCTAGTCGTATTCTTACCCGTATTATACACAGCTTCAAAACGTACTTACTATGGATATATACCAATAGGAACTAGCATGGGATTCCACTCTTTATTATGTCATGTATGAATAATCAATTTTAACTTCTACCATGAGCTAGTCAACTAACTAGAACTCCTTTTAACCCCACTCACCACTCACCAATTACCACTCATCATTCACTCCATTTCACTTCCAATTCTCTTTCTAATTCTCTCTCAACACACACACACTATTATGAACGTATTTTTCCAGTAGTTAATCATCATCTTCATCAAAAATCACTTCAAGAATCAAGCTATAATCATCATAGGAAGAACACTTCAAGAACACTTCAAAAATCCCTTCAAGTTTACTAATTTACTTCCAAGCTTTCTAATCCATTCCAAGTAATCATCTAAGATCAAGAAACCTTTGTTATATACTGTAGGTTATCTTTCTTATTCAAGGTAATATTCATATTCAAACTTTGATTCAATTTCTATAACTATAAACTATCTTAATTCGAGTAAAAATCTTACTTGAACTTGTTTTTGTGTCATGATCCTACTTCAAGAACTTTCAAGCCATCCAAGATCCTTTGAAGCTAGATCATTTCTTGTCACTTCTAGTAGGTTTACCTACTAAACTTGAGGTAGTAATGATGTTCATAACATCATTCGATTCATATATATAAAACTATCTTATTCGAAGGTTTAAACTCGTAATCACTAGAACATAGTTTAGTTAATTCTAAACTTGTTCGCAAACAAAAGTTAATCCTTCTAACTTGACTTTTAAAATTAACTAAACACATGTTCTATATCTATATGATATGCTAACTTAATGATTTAAAACCTGGAAACACGAAAAACACCGTAAAACCGGATTTACGCCGTCGTAGTAACACCGCGGGCTGTTTTGGGTTAGTTAATTAAAAACTATGATAAACTTTGATTTAAAAGTTGTTATTCTGAGAAAATGATTTTTATTATGAACATGAAACTATATCCAAAAATTATGGTTAAACTCAAAGTGGAAGTATGTTTTCTAAAATGGTCATCTAGACGTCGTTCTTTCGACTAGAATGACTACCTTTACAAAAATGACTTGTAACTTATTTTTCTGACTATAAATCTATACTTTTTCTGTTTAGATTCATAAAATAGAGTTCAATATGAAACCATAGCAATTTGATTCACTCAAAACGAATTTAAAATGAAAAAGTTATGGGTAAAACAAGATTGGATAATTTTTCTCATTTTAGCTACGTGAAAATTGGTAACAAATCTATTCCAACCATAACTTAATCAACTTGTATTGTATATTATGTAATCTTGAGATACCATAGACACGTATACAATGTTTCGACCTATCATGCCGACACATCTATATATATTTCGGAACAACCATAGACACTCTATATGTGAATGTTGGAGTTAGCTATACAGGGTTGAGGTTGATTCCAAAATATATATAGTTAGAGTTGTGATCAATACTGAGATACATATACACTGGGTCGTGGATTGATTCAAGATAATAATTATCGATTTATTTCTGTACATCTAACTGTGGACAACTAGTTGTAGGTTACTAACGAGGACAGCTAACTTAATAAACTTAAAACATCAAAATATATTAAAAGTGTTGTAAATATATTTTGAACATACTTTAATATATATGTATATATTGTTATAGGTTCGTGAATCAACAGTGGCCAAGTCTTACTTCTCAACGAAGTAAAAATCTGTGAAAGTGAGTTATAGTCCCACTTTTAAAATCTAATATTTTGGGATGAGAATACATGCAGGTTTTATAAATGATTTACAAAATAGACACAAGTACGTGAAACTACATTCTATGGTTGAATTATCGAAATCGAATATGCCCCTTTTTATTAAGTCTGGTAATCTAAGAATTAGGGAACAGACACCCTAATTGATGCGAATCCTAAAGATAGATCTATTGGGCCTAACAAACCCCATCCAAAGTACCGGATGCTTTAGTACTTCGAAATTTATATCATATCCGAAGGGTGTCCCGGAATGATGGGGATATTCTTATATATGCATCTTGTTAATGTCGGTTAGCAGGTGTTCACCATATGAATGATTTTTATCTCTATGTATGGGATGTGTATTGAAATATGAAATCTTGTGGTCTATTATTATGATTTGATATATATAGGTTAAACCTATAACTCACCAACATTTTTTGTTGACGTTTTAAGCATGTTTATTCTCAGGTGATTATTAAGAGCTTCCGCTGTCGCATACTTAAATAAGGACGAGATTTGGAGTCCATGCTTGTATGATATTGTGTAAAAACTGCATTCAAGAAACTTATTTTGTTGTAACATATTTGTATTGTAAACCATTATGTAATGGTCGTGTGTAAACAGGATATTTTAGATTATCATTATTTGATAATCTACGTAAAGCTTTTTAAACCTTTATTTATGAAATAAAGGTTATGGTTTGTTTTAAAAATGAATGCAGTCTTTGAAAAACGTCTCATATAGAGGTCAAAACCTCGCAACGAAATCAATTAATATGGAACGTTTTTAATCAATAAGAACGGGACATTTCAGGCTTCCCATTTTCTTTTGTTGCTTCCCGATTTATCCTCGGCCTTAGGTGCCGGAACTACGATTTCATCAACCGTTTCGATCAATTGGCGGGCCATGTTTAAGGCTTGTTGTAGGTTAGCGGGTTTGGATGACATCACTCCTTGTTTGATGCTCTTTGGAAGGCCATCCATGTAGAGTTCAACCCTTTGAGATTCGGGGTTCACGAGGTTGGGACACATCAAGGATAGCTCGGCGAATCATTGATTGTAGGACTTGAGATCGTTTCCAACCGCCTTTAAAGTTCTTAGCTCTTGCTCGAGCTTTCGGGTTTCTTCACGAGGGAAAAACTCGACGATCAACCTTTCCCTTAAATCGGCCCAAGAGAGGGCGTGAGCTTCATCGGTATCCACCGATTGTACATACATGTTCCACCACGTGAGGGCGATACGGCAAAGGTGTGGGTGGAATATTTGACTTTATCTTGGTCCCGACAACAGCTTATGCTAAAAACGGCTTCCATTTGTTCGAACCATCGAGTGAGTACAACCGGTCCCCCGGTTCCATCAGAGGTGTGAGGTTTGCACCCCATGAAGGATTTGTAGGAGCACCCTTCGCTTGAGTTACCGGCCCCTTGATTGTTGTTGTTGTTATTGTTATTGTTGTTGGTGGAGTGATCGGCCATGGCCGCCTCTACGGTGGTGGCTACCATTCGTTGTAGAGCTTGTTCGGGTGTCTCATGGCGTGGCACATGACGAGGAGGCATTGTTCCTTCAAAACACAAGAATACCGTTGATTAGTATTCTTAATAATACTAACCATGATATGGAATAAGGATAGAGAGAAATTTTCCTTGACTCGCCTTAAATTCTTTATGTCATAATGTCGGAATGTTCATATGAGTCACCGTAATATAATCCCGAAAATTATATTACCTTAATTCATATGTGCATTCGACACTAATTCATATAGTCAAGGTGGCGCGTCAATTAAATCAAGTAACGTGAGATTAAGATTGAATAAGAATTAGATATGATAGACGAGTTTGAGTATAATGCACAAGTAGTCAAGTAATTCCTACTTCAAGTCTATATACCGGTTGTAGTCTAGACTCACCAATGTACCCTATGACTCGGGGTCGACACCAATGAACTCTAAATCCCTACAACCAACGCTCTGATACCATCTGTAGCGACCCGACCAAATCATGTTTGACGGCGCCGACTACTTAGGTCCCGTTACGTGGTCATAAGTCTTTAACATGACGTTTGACCAAAATATGTCGCATTCATTTCATAAGTAAAAGGCTGTTTCAAGTTTACAAAAGTAGTTCAAAGACTAGTTACATTACAAAGTTTAACGTACGAATGAAACCTATGCGACACAATTTAAAAGTTGCCAAAAGACGCTCCAACTATGCATGTATACTCGACATCCAACCAAGTATCAAAAAGAGTGCGGAAGCATGTATCAAGTAGCGTTCAAGGACCTGAGAAAATATATAGAAAAATGTCAATGAAAACGTTGGTGAAATCATAGGTGTTTTAGTAAACGTTGCATTTGAACCACAAGATTTAATATAATATGATTATCAAAATCATTTGCATTCCAAAGTTGTTATTTGTTTCGCGGGCACCCAATTATCAAACTTAACTGTTTTGCACCCTTTGCGTAGTGTTAGAACATACACTAGACCCGAAAATATATTTCATCCGCTAACGGTAGCGAACCGTCCGAATGAGGCTCGTCAAGCCCATATGATCACATAATATAAGTTCACGTTTACACCCTGTAAGTGTAACTAATGATAATTGAATTGAGGATTTTCGTTCAAACCCGTACGTGGAATGTTCGTTTTCGTACTTGTGTTCAATGTGAAAAAGTATGATACGTATATGTTTCTCATCCCATAGTTTAAAGCATAAAAGTTGTTTGAAAGATGGGACTATGATCTCACCTTGAGTGCACGTATGAAAAGTACTTCACAAAGTAACGTGTGCAAAGGATAATGCTAGTCTTGACCTAAACAAATAGGTCGTATCAATAACGGTAAACACGATAGGTCAAAGATGTTCAATTAGTCCTATGGCTCGTTACGACTCGATTATGTAGCATGTGAATCAAATTGTCAAGTTTCATGTAAGATACAAGTATAGAAACAAATTAGAAAGATTGCATAATCATTTGGTTAAGTTTGACAAAAAGTCAAACTTTGGTTGGTCAAAGTCAATGAAAAAGTCAACACGTTCGGGTCGGGTCCCGAACTATTTTTCTGAGGTTTTTATTCATATATAAGCATGTTAGAACAAGTCTCATGTGAATCGGAGGTCCATAGCGTGCCAAACATTTTTCATATCTTGACCAAGGAGGTCAGAACCTGGCCACGCCTTATGTCGCGCTGCGACATAGGCTGGCCGCGCCGCGGCACATAACGTGTGCTGGTGCCTGGTTAGTTTCAATTGTTCAAGTCTTTTTCCGAACTTCGATCAAACACAAATCACAAACCGTAAACACTTATGACACGCATTTTATATCGTTGGAAAGCTAATTTGACAAAGAACACAACTAAACACATTTCATCAACCAAAAACATCATTTGCAATAACCGACTTTCCAACATTTAATGCTCAATTAATACTCAAGTTCATAAATGCACAAAATAGGATTCGGGAATTAAATGCATACATATGACACGCGGTTTCGTAGGTAATCAAGCATACAATCTAACTAACCACTTACCAACCACAATTCATGGCATTCAATACATTAAATGTTCATATTCAATTCTATTAAACCCTAACCAACAACATCAAAATCACTAATCATGTTTATTAAGTTTTCTAAAACAACCTACACATCAAATTGAAGCTAGTGATGTTAGGAACACATTTAATACATGCATTTATAACATTTAACATCATCCACACAACCAAATCACCAAATCAAACACACCAAAGTTTATGTTCATGCTAGTTACTTCAAATAACAAAATCGAACATATAAATCATATATTCATGTTAGACTTGAGCCATAGACACTAATTAACAACTTTATAAGTTAAAAACATCAAGAACACAAAATCTAGTGATTTTAGAAAGTTACCCAAACTTGATGAAATCGGTATGGAATCGAAGAGGAAGTTACAAGGATTCCAAATATGTAATTTGTTTTGCAAGATACCCGCTAGATTGGATTTAGATGATGATTCTTTGAAATGGATAATTGAAAGAAAATGAAGAAGTAGTGAAAGAAAAGGAAAATGAAAATGAAAATGAAGGGAGGTGGGGTTGACTAGTCAAATGCTAGTCACCTCTTTGGCTCTTTGGCGAAACTAGTCCCTCGAGTTCGGTTGCGGGTGCGTGAATTACCTAAACGAGATATTTTTAAAACGCGTATCAACGGGAGAATTATAAACATATAACAGAATTTAAATAGTTAAACGGAAAAGTAAACGGAGAAGAGGCGGGATGTTACAGTTCGCTACCGTTTACGAATGGAATATATTTTCGAGAAACAGTGTATGTTCTAACACTATTGTGATGGGGTTCTATGGAAGGAATGTTAAGCATTGATAATTGAGTGCTCGTGAATATTAACTTTTGGAATGTATTACTACTATATCAATGTTACAAATCTTGTGGTTCACTTGTACTTACTTACTTAAACCTATGATTTCACCAACATTTTCGTTGACAGATTTCTATGTTTTTCTCAGGTCCTTGAACGTTTTGTGATACATGCTTCCGCTCATTTCTTTTGATACTTGCTTGGATGTCGAGTATACATGCATACGTGGAGCATCTTTTGGCTACTTTCAAATTGTGTCGCATATGTTTCATTTGTACTTTAAACTTTGTAACGTAACTAGTTGTCGAACTACTTTGTAAACCTTGAAACATCTATACTTTTGAAATGAATGCGACATACTTTTGGTCAAACGTTGTTTTAAAGACTTATGACCACGTAACGGGACCTAAGTAGACGGCGCCGTCAAATGACGATTTTGTCGGGTCGCTACAGATGGTATCAGAGCGTTGGTTGTAGGGATTTAGAGTTCATTGGTGTCAACCCCGAGTCATAGGGTGCATTAGTGAGTCTAGACTACAACCGGCATATAGACTTGAAGTAGGAATTACTTGACTACTTGTGCATTTATACTCGAATGTTTCTACTCATATCTACTCTAATTTCATCTTAATATCACGTTGTTTAATTTGATTGACACGCCACCTTGACTATATGAAATGATGTCGAATGCACATATGAATCAGGGTAATATAATTTCCGGGATTATATTACGGTGACTCATATGAACGTTCTGACATTATGGCACAAAGAATTTAAGGCGAGTCAAGAAAATTTTTTCTCTATCCTTATTCCATATCATGATTAGTATTATTAAAAATACTAATCAACGGTATTCTTGTGTTTTGAAGGAACAATGCCTCCTCGTCGTGTACCACACCATGAGACTCCCGAACAAGCTCTACAACGAATGATAGCCACCGCCGTAGATGCGGCCATGGCCGGTCACTCCTCCAACAACAACAATAACAACAACCACAACAACAACAATCAAGGAGCCGGTAACTCAAGCGAGGGATGCTCCTATAAAGCCTTCATGGGGTAAAAACCTCATACTTTTGATGGGACCGGGGACGGTTACTCTCACTCGATGGTTCGAACAAACGGAGGCCGTCTTTAGCATAAGCGGTTGTCGGGACCAAGATAAAGTCAAATACTCCACTCACACTTTCGCCGGAGTCGCCCTCACATGGTGGAACACCTATGTACAATCGGTGGGTACCGATGAAGCTCACACCCTCTCTTGGGCCGACTTAAGGGAAAAGATGATCGTCGAATATTTCCCTCGTGAAGAAACCCGAAGGCTCGAACAAGAGCTAAGAACTTTAAAGGCGGTCGGAAACGATCTCAAGTCCTATAATCAACAATTTTCCGAACTAGCCTTGATGTGCCCAAACCTTGTGAACCCCGAAGCTTTAAGGGTTGAACTTTACATGGATGGTCTTCCAAAGAGCATCAAACACGGAGTAATGTCATCCAAACCCACTAATCATCAAGAAGCTTTGAACATGGCCCGCAAGTTGATAGAAACGGTGGACGAAATCGTACTGCCGGCACCTAAAGCCGAGGATAATTCGGGTAACAACAAAAGAAAATGGGAATCCCCTCAATCAAGCAACAACAACTTTGCCAAAAAGCTTTACACCACCGACGGCAAGAAGGGTTATGCCGGAAACCTACCTCTTTGCAACAAATGCAACAAGCATCACTTTGGTGAATGTGGCAAGCTAATTTTCCATCGGTGCCAAGGAGTTGGTCATAAGGCCAACGAATGTAAAAGTGTCGCCCACATCGCTCGAAAGGGGCCCAATGCACCAAAGACGGGCACTTGTTACGAATGTGGCCAAACGGGCCATTATAGAAATGCATGCCCGAAGAAGAAAGATAACCCCAATACACGCGGCCGAGCTTTCAACATTAACACCGAGGAAGCCCGAGATGACAATGAATTAGTCACGGGTATGTTTCTTCTCAACAACACTTATGTTACTTGTTTATTCGATTCAGGTGCCGATAAGAGTTTTGTATCCAAGACTTTGACTCATTCTTTTAGCACTCCTCCACTTCCATTAGATACCACTTATACCATTAAAGTGGCCAACGGGAAACTATTGAGTGCCGACACATATTACCGGGGGTGTACGTTAAACATTTTGGGTAATGAGTTTGAAATTGACTTGATACCCATGGAACGAGGAAGCTTCGATGTAATAATCGGTATGAATTGGTTAGCCAAAACAAAATCTCACATCCTTTGTGATCTTAACGCAATCCGAATTCCTATCGAGAATGGTGAACCCTTGATTGTTTATGGCGATAAGAGTTTCACCGGACTCAATCTCGTTTCGTGCCTTAAAGTTAGAAAACTACTCTGTAAGGGTTGTTTTGTGATCCTTGCCACGTTAAGAAAGTCGAGTCCGATGAGAAGCATATCGATGATGTGCCAATTGTTAGTGACTTTTCCGATGTATTTCCAGACGAATTGCCGGGTCTTCCACCACATCGATCGGTAGAATTCCAAATCGATCTTATTCCGGGAACCACACCCGTAGCACGTGCACCATATAGACTTGCTCCATCCAAAATGCAAGAATTGCAAAGTCAAATCCAAGAACTACTTGACCGTGGTTTTATCCAACCTAGCCATTCACCATGGGGTGCTCCGATTTTGTTTGTTAAAAAGAAAGACGGATCCCTACAAATGTGCATTGATTATCGTGAACTAAATAAATTGACGGTTAAGAACCGATATCCTCTTCCTCGCATCGATGACCTCTTTGATCAACTACAAGGGTCTTGTGTATATTCAAAAATCGATCTCCGCTCGGGTTATCATCAATTAAGGGTTAAGGGGGAAGATGTCTCCAAAACCGCTTTCCGAACTCGTTATGGTAGTTATGAATTTCTTGTTATGCCATTTGGTCTCACTAACGCACCGGCGGTGTTCATGGATCTTATGAACTGCGTGTGCAAACCGTATCTCGATAAATTCGTTATTGTGTTCATCGATGACATCTTGGTCTATTCTAAAAGCGAAGAAGAACACGAACAACATCTCCGACTTGTGCTTGAACTTTTGAGACAAGAACGACTCTATGCCAAATTCTCCAAGTGTGAATTTTGGTTGAAGGAAGTTCAATTTCTTGGTCATGTTGTAAGTGATCATGGTATTAAAGTCGATCCATCGAAAATCAAAGCCATTAGTAAATGGGAGACTCCTACTACTCCTACTCACATTCGTCAATCTTTGGGTCTCGCCGGATACTACCGTAGATTCATCAAGGATTTCCCTTTGGTTGCTCGACCTCTAACCGCGTTAACTCACAAGGGAAAGAAATTCATTTGGTCAACCGAACAAGAATCCGTATTTCAAATCTTGAAGACAAAGCTAACCACCGCTCCTATCTTGTCACTTCCTGAAGGCAATGATGATTTTGTTGTATATTGCGATGCCTCGAAACATGGTTTTGGGTGTGTATTGATGCAACGAAATAAAGTCATTGCTTATGTCTCCCGACAACTCAAAATTCACGAACGGAACTATACAACACATGATCTCGAACTCGGAGCCGTTGTCTTCGCACTTAAAATGTGGAGACACTATCTTTATGGAACCAAAAGTACCATCTTCACCGATCACAAAAGCCTCCAACACATCTTTGATCAAAAGTAACTAAACATGAGACAACGACGGTGGATTGAAACTTTAAATGATTATGATTGTGAGCTTCGTTACCATCTCGGGAAGACAAACGTAGTAGCCGATGCCTTGAGTAGAAAAGAAAGAGCTGTGCCTCTTCGTGTCCGAGCTTTAAACATCACCATTCACACCAACCTAAATAGTCAAATTCGTGTAGCCTAAGACGAGGCTCTCAAGGATGAAAACATCTCTCTCAAACACTTGAATGTCCTCACCTCTCGATTCGAAGTTAAAGAAACCGGACTCCGATATTTCGCCGGAAGAATTTGGGTGCCTAGTTATGGGGACTTGCGAAGCCTTATTTTAGACGAAGCCCATAAGTCAAGATATTTGATTCACTCCGATGCCAATAAGATGTACCACGACTTCAAAGAACAATATTGGTGGCCAAACATTAAAAAGGACGTTGCTACTTATGTTGGAAACTGCCTAACTTGCTCCAAAGTCAAAGCCGAACATCAAAGACCGTCCGGACTACTTCAACAACCCGAGATCCCGCAATGGAAGTGGGAAAGGATAATGATGGATTTTATCACCAAACTACCAAAGACGGTTGGCGGTTATGATACTATTTGGGTTATTGTTGATCGTCTCACCAAATCCGCACATTTCCTATCCATGAAGGAAACCGACAACATGGAGAAACTCGCACAACTTTACATTAAAGAAATCATAGCCCGGCACGGTGTACCCTTATCGATTATCTCCGACCGAGATGGCCGTTTTGTTTCTAGATTTTGGCGTACTTTACAAGAAGCGTTGGGAACGCGTTTAGACATGAACACCGCATATCATCCACAAACCAACGGACAAAGCGAATGCACAATTCAAACTTTGGAAGACATGCTACGAGCTTGTGTTGTCGACTTTCGAAAAGCTTGGGATAAGCACTTGCCTCTCGCCGAATTCTCCTACAACAATAGTTATCACGCGAGTATTAACGCCGCATCATTCGAAGCTTTATATGGCCGAAAATGTCGTTCTCCTCTTTGTTGGGCCGAAGTAGGCTACACACAAATCACCGGACCCGAACTCATTCATGAAACAAACGAGAAAATTGTTCAAATCCGAGATAGGCTTAGGACGGCCCGTAGTCGTCAAAAGAGCTATACCGACAAAAGACGCAACGACCTCGAATTCCAAATCGGTGATCGCGTAATGTTAAAAGTCACACCTTGGAAAGGTGTAATCCAATTCGGGAAGCGCGGGAAGCTAAACCCGCGGTATATTGGTCCTTTCGAAATCTTGGAGCGTGTTGGAATCGTTGCTTATCGTTTAGATCTTCCATCTCAATTGAGCTCCGTTCATCCTACCTTTCATGTATCCAACTTGAAAAAGTGTCTTGCCGAACCCGATATCATCATCCCTCTTGAGGAACTTACTATTGATGACAAACTTCATTTTGTGGAGGAACCGGTTGAAATCGTGGACACCTCTGTCAAGACGCTAAAACAAATCCGAATCCCGATTGTCAAGGTCCGCTGGAACGCCAAAAGGGGACCTGAGTTTACTTGGGAAAGACAAGATCAAATGCAAAGGAAATACCCTCATCTTTTCCCGGTTCCGGAAACGCAAGATTCCGAGGAAGAAACAACGACTACTACGCCTACTTAAATTTCGGGACGAAATTTCTTTTAAGGAGTAGGTAATGTAACATCCTGCCTTTTTTCATTTACTTTCCGTATAACTATTTCAAAGTCCATTATATATTTATAACATCTCCCGTTGATACGCGTTTAAATTATCTTGTTTAGGTAATTCACGCACCCGCAACCGAACTCGAGGGACTATTTTCGCCAACTGAGCAAAGATGTGACTAGATGGACTAGTCACACCCACCTCCTTTCATTTTCCATTTTCATTTTCCATTTTCTTTCATACTTCCACATTTTTCTCTAATTCTCCATTACAAAGATTCATCATCTAAATCAAATCTAGCAAGCTTCAATCCAAACAAATTACATATTTGGAATCCTTGCAACTTCCTCTTCGATTCCATACCGATTACATCTCATTTGGGTAACTTTCTAAAATTAATAGATTTTTTGTTCTTGATGTTTTTAACTTATAAAGTTGTTAATTAGTGTATATGGCTTCGATCTTGTTATTTTAAACAACTAGCATGAACATGAACTTTGATGTGTTTGATTTGGTGATTTTGTTGCTTGAATGTTGTTTAATGTTATAAATGATGTATTAAATATGTTCCTAACATCACTAGCTTCAATTTGATGTGTAGGTTGCTTTAGAAAACTTCATAAACTCGATTAGTGGTTTTGATGATGTTGGTTAGGGTTTGATAGATTTAAATGTGAACATTTAATGTATTGAATGCCATGAATTGTTGTTGGTAAGTAGTTAGTTGTATTGTATGCTTGGTTATCAACAAAATGGCATGTTATATGTATGCATTAAATGCCCAAATCAAGAATGTGCATTGATGAACTTGAACATTAATGATGAGCATTTATTTGATCATTTAATTTAGAAACTCGATATTTGCAAATGATATTTTTGATTGATGAAACGTGTTTAGTTGTGTTCCTCATCAAATTACCTTTCCAATGATATAAGATACGTATTCTAAGCGTTTACGATTTGTGATTTGTGCTAATTTGAAGATTGAATTTTGACTTGAACAATTGAAACTGACCAGGCACCAGACCACGTTAAATGTCGCGGTGCGGCCCTCCTTGGTCGCGGCGCGGCATTTGCCGTGTTTGGGTTCTAACCTACATGGTCAAAATTCGAAAAATGTTTGCTATGCTACGCACCTCCATTCACATGTAACTTGTTCTACCATGCTTATATATGAATAAAAACCTTAGAAAAATAGTTCGGGACCCAACCCGAACGTGTTGACTTTTTTGTTGACTTTGTCCGACCAAAGTTGACTTTTAATCAAACTTAACCAAATGTTTGTGCAATCATTCTAACATGCTTTTATACTTGTATCTTGCATGAAACGTGACAATTTGACTCACATGCTTTAGTAATCGAGTCGTAACGAGCCATAGGACTAATTGAACACTTTGACCGACTGTGTTTACAGATATTGATACAACCTATTTGTTTAGGTCAAGACTAGCATTCGTTCTTGCACACGTTTACTTGTTGAAGTATCTTTACATACGTGCACTCAAGGTGAGATCATAGTCCCACTTTTACTCTTTTGAACTTACATTTGGGATGAGAAAACATAAACGTTTCGTTTTTACTAAGTGAACACAAGTACAGGAAAACAAACATTCTACATACGAGTTTGAACAAAAATCCTCAATTCGATTATCATTAGTTACACTTGCCGGGTGTAAGCGAGAACTTATGTTATATGGCCATATGGGTTTGACAAACCCTCATTCAAACGGTTCGCTACCATTTACGAATGGAATATATTTTTGAGAAACAGTGTATGTTCTAACACTATTGTGATGGGGTTCTATGGAAGGAATGTTAAGCATTGATAATTGGGTGCTCGTGAATATTAACTTTTGAAATGTATTACTATTATATCAATGTTACAAATCTTGTGGTTCACTTGTACTTACTTACTTAAACCTATGATTTCACCAACGTTTTCGTTGACAGATTTCTATGTTTTTCTCAGGTCCTTGAACGTTTTGTGATACATGCTTCCGCTCATTTCTTTTGATACTTGCTTGGATGTCGAGTATACATGCATACGTGGAGCATCTTTTGGCTACTTTCAAATTGTGTCGCATATGTTTCATTTGTACTTTAAACTTTGTAACGTAACTAGTTGTCGAACTACTTTGTAAACCTTGAAACATCTATACTTTTGAAATGAATGCGACATACTTTTGGTCAAATGTTGTTTTAAAGACTTATGACCACGTAACGGGACCTAAGTAGACGGCGCCGTCAAATGACGATTTTGTCGGGTCGCTACATTCTCTGTACTTTTCGAGCACCAAAACAGCCTTTTTTGGCTGCAAAACGTGGTCAAGAGACAGCCATAATCGACCCATTGTTGCTGTGATTTTGCTGCTATTTTCTTTCTTGTTTGCGAGCCAAAACAGACCCAAGAAACCCTTAGATTTGCTCCTATTTCGGTTCCAAATCAACACCCTTTTTCTTGGTCTAAATCTCTTAAGGTATACCTAAACCCTAATGATAATCATACTTATAATTTTGTTCTAGTTATTATGTTTTAAATTATGAATAATGATGATTAAAAGTTAAAGATATGAACTAGTAATATATATTCAAGTATGGATATAATTATGATCATGAGTTTTGGATATGAAGTATTAATAAGTAACTAGTTAATAAAGTTAATATAATTATGATGTTAAAAAATAAATTAGGAATTATGATCATTGTTATGAAGTTGATTATTAAAAAGATATTAGGTTATAGATGTGAAGAACATGTTTAAAAGATAAAAGATTATGATTATTAAGATTATGTATGATGAATTATATGTGTTATGAATAAGATAATGATAATGAAAGGTTATGAGTATGAAACTAGTTTATGGCTATGATTAAGTATTATAATAAAAGGTTATGATTTTTAATAAGTTATTAGGTTATGATATTGATAAATGTTATGAGTTAAACTAGATGATAAGAGTTAGATGTGTACGTTATGAATGAGATAAATAATGGTAATGATATACAAGCATGCATGCATGTATACGTATGTATGTATATATATAAGTAGGTATATGCTTGTGTATATGCAAATATATATACATAGGTGTATATGTATGAGTATATATGTATGTATATGTACGTGTGTATGTATGTATGAATGGGTATTATGTAAGTTATATAAGTTAGTAAACATAATAATAAAAGTAATAAGTATATATATATATATATATATATATATATATATATATATATACGTAACATCTTACACTTATTTATATGTAACACATATACCTAATATATATATATATATATATATATATATATATATATATATATATATATATATATATATATATATATATATATATATAGTGATGAACATGTATAATAATAATAAAGAATATATATGTATGTATCATATAAGTATAACATAATAGTTGATTATTAAAGTAATTAATAATTCTATTATTATAACTTATACACTTAACTATATGGTAACACTTAATAACACTAAATATATTATCACTTATATATATATATAACTAATAAGTATCTTAATAAATTGGTTATGAGTATACACTATTAACGTGAAGGTTATAATTAAAGATAACGTACAAAGACTACAAACGTCACCGCTACTTGTAGCCTAGGGTGATCCTTGGTACCATTATGGGACGCTTGTGGATCTCGAATGCCAAGACTTAGATTCTGGTCAAGAGATCCTGGGCCGCTCGGTAACAATAGATCATTCGAGTGACTTGCATGTTAGCAACGAAGTTTGGGCGAGATTGTACAACAACTTTGTTAAAGATTATAACCCGAAAATTCTTAAATTAGAAGCTTACTATAAGTGGAAGCTTTTCATAAATAGTAGATTTCCAAATATAGAAACATTTGAGAAATAATAACTTTTCTCGAAAAATGGTCACTGTTAATATAGTTTACTATATTAATAAACAAACTTATGTCTATTAGACATTAACTAATTAAACATTATATATCTAGGTTGAGATCTCCGATTACATACTCCATTCTTACGACTTGCGTGGAATTACTTACTTGCTACTAAGGTGAACTTCATAGCCCCTCTTTTTACTATTTCTTAACTGTTTTATAAACTTTGGGGTGAGACACATGCTTGCTTTTAAACTGTTTTACGCTTAGACACAAGTACTCAAAAACTTTATTTTGATTAGTTCAAACTGTGCTAACATGCTTTGATTCATGCTAAATCCCTGCCATGATATCGTTAGTTGCTGGAATTTTGGCAAGCTTAGTTATTGTGAGTAGCGCTATTGAGAGTGACATCTCTATCCGGATGACCGCTGGTCAATGGATACATAATAATGAGTAAACGACACGAACGTGATGTGTTTAGGGTAACTTATGGTTAGTTTCGATATCATATACCTCAGCACTACTAACGAACTAATTAAACTTTATGACTAAATCTTGTGGTCTAAAAACTTGTTATAATTACTAAACCTATGTTGTTCACTCAACCATTTTGGTTGACACTTTAAGCATGTTTTGTCTCAGGTGAAGATTGTTAAAGACTATTTGCTATTTGGGCTTTGCTGCTTTTGGAGTCCGCATTTATACATTCACATTATTGCATTAAAACATTTATTGTAATGACTTAATACTTTCCGCTGCTTTAATACATTGATTTATATTAAAAACGTCTCATATAGAGTCGTTCTCGTTTATACATACTTGTATTGTGATATTGTGAAGTCGTATTTCCCCGGCCCTATTTGGGGGTATGACAGAGTGGTATCAGAGCCAGGTTGTTATAGAGAACCAGGATTACATTTTATGTGTGCCTTATGTGTTAGTTAGGTGCCTTAGCAATCTATAAGACTATAACCTTTCCTGCCTTAGTTTAAGCGCTTTTCCTTTGATATTTATACTGCTACTTCATCTTACTTCCTGATTTTACCTCTGTTGATATTCTGTATCCTTTCCTAAGGATATCAAGCCAAAACCCTATCATCTTGCCTGATACCGACCCTAAAGGATCGGTTAGTATGTGATTGTTATCATATCCATGCATATCTTATGACCTGACTTCGTCATTGTGATTCAAAGTATTCTTGACTCACGCGAAGGGATGTCACTCATGACTCAACATTCCAACGTCAACTATCTAAGTTTGATCACATATCCTGACCTTGTGGAGTGATATTGAAATGGAAATATGAATTAGTGAAATATAATGACGCCCGGCCAACGTGATTATATTACGGTAATTCATATAGAAATTCCAATATCATGACATATGGAATAGAAAGTGAATCAAAGAAAAATTTCCATGCCATTCACTCAAAAATCTCAATGTTATTACATGAAGGGTAATTATCATTTGATTTATAGATATACGAAGAGATCGTTACGATCAAACTATCTATCTCATACCCATGAGTAGATTAACAAATTCTCCTATGCCATAAAAGTTGTAAAGCTTTGCATTCTTTCCTTCTTAAATAACTTATCTCTTTGACGCTTAATTATCACATCCCCGCTGGAGGGAAGAATGCATGTTCTTAAGTGACTTGAAGTGACACCCCCGAAACTTCTTCGAAGGATGCCTCATGTTATCTACAATTACGCTCCTAGTGTAGATTTTCATAAACCCATTAGGAAACCCGTCTAAGATAAGCGACAACCACTCGCAAGATTTTCATTTGAATATTCAAACGAAGATATTATAAACACCACATTCACTATCACGTTCTCATACTCTACCATTCATATCTCACTTGTCAGCAACAGCTTCACACATGAACATTTTGAATTTCCAAGAACATACGCCCTAATAATAGTCAACAACCGTAGTTAAAAACAATAGATTTCATTACCTCGCAACATTGTTGCTTAAAAATAACCCGAAATTTTCAAAATTTCATCACCCGATCTTTATCGATCTTTTTCCAACTTGTAACCTCCGAAATATGAAAATTCTGTTACCAAAATTTTACACACACTATTTTACTGAGCGATCCTCTCGAAATTTTATAAAATAAATTTTTTTTCTACCATTCGTGCAAATTTTATAAATTGTATATGTTTATATAATAAAGTAAATAAAATTTACCTTTACTTATTTTTGACTATTACAGATAAAATTATACTTTGACTTTTATAAATCAATTCTTTTATTCAAAAGATTTTTACGTAAAATAGTATATGTTGTACATAACTCTAGTTTTACTAAGAACTTCGTTCCTTTCTACATTGTCACCTTAAACGACTCGAACTTCTATAAAATTTTCATTACTTGTTTATATAAAATTTTTCGTATTATTCTACACCACGTAGTAATCACAATTCCTCTCGTCCTCTGAAATTTACCATTAAGTTCATCATTCAAAACTCTCTGTTCTCATCAACTTTTTCTTTTAAGGTTGACCGTTGAGAAGTTTTTACTTCCGATATCTCACTGCTAAACCACAGCAACCTCGTAAAACATCAATTCTATGATTTAATATCTTTTTGACACAAGAAAGCGTTTTTCAAATATTTCCTCACTCGGTGTAAACTATTCTTTGTAGCCAATGATTCATATTTCTTTTCGTCCGCACTTAAACTCATAAGTGAATGATAGATCGACTCGCCATCTGATCGAGAACGTCTTTCTCATTAAGAGATCATACAGTTTCGTGCGGTTTGCTATCAGAAATATAATTTATGATCCTCGCTATCCTCTCTAAAGAGGTTACCTTAAACGATTATGGTGTTTATGTGTTTACACTAATCATTTCTTCCTCACTAGATGCTATCCTAGTCAAGTTTCGACCTCTGTTTCAACATATAGCTATAGATACATTCTGCAAATGTGCTTTCAAAAAAAAAAAAAAAACTCTTTCCCAGGGATAAGTTGGCATGTATTATAATCTTTCGTTAATCTTTCATACCATTCTAAGGGCATCTTAGTAATCATGGCTTGCTTTGCGTATAAGCCTGATTAGTGAGTTCTCAATTGGAATCCCGTTACATCTATTCACATTAGATATTTCTTGAAAACCAAAGGTATCATGTCTATGGTTATCTTCCGAAATTTGAAGTCAGTAACATATCTAACAAACACAAGCCATGCATCAAACTACATGGCTGTGATCTCCAAGTACTTCTCTCTGATTGTCTGCCCTAGTATGGCGACATAAGTGTACAATGATTTTAAATAAGCTTAGTAATGTTCATGGCACATTTCAGGTGTCTGATTTACTGAAATGCTTGTAACATCACAGTCTCTTTTGAGAAAAACCTAGTCAGGTGACACTCATATTATTCCTTTGAAATTACCTCTGCATTGATAATAAAATGCACTTCATAGAAGAACCTGTAGAAGTTATGGATCATGAGATCAAATGCTAGAAACAGGACAACAATTCCTATTGTCAAAATCCGTTGGAATTCACGTAGAGGCCCCGAGTATACCTGGGAACGTGAAGACCAAATGAGATGAAAATATCCCCATCTTTTCTCAACTGCTAATGCATCCGAGAAGTCCATCTGAAACTTCAGGACGAAGTTTAAATTAATGAGGAGGTACTATAACGACCCTCAATTTTTCCATTTCTGTTTATACTGTTCAACTATTAGGATTTTGTGCTCATAAACTTTATTTAACAAAACTTGGATTAAATAATAGTTTTTGATCAATATTTCCTGTTAATATAAAGTTTATGTAATGTGTGATTTTATGTATATATATACTATATGTATTAATATAAGTGTGACATTGATATGAATTAAACTAATTGGAACTAAAGTAAAATTTATAAAGACATGGTTTAATAAGTAAATTAATAAATAAAATGTAATTTAAATAAATGTAGTCTTAATAATAATAATAAAAAATATATAAATTATATAAATAATTAAAGTAAATGCCGAATAAAAAAATAATAAAAATAAATACATATATAACTATAAATCGACTAATAAAAAAAAGGGGGGAAGAACTTGATAATTAAGTTAACCAACCCTAAACTAATTCTAATTGCTTGTATTCCAATCTTAATTCAATCTTGATCATCAAGTAATCTCTAATAATCCTAGTGAGATTAGGATTCTAAAACTCAACTATAAAAAGACCCATTAGTTTCTAGTTTTCTCATTCACATTTGCACCAAAAATCACACACAAAGAATACCCCTTTACTCCTTCTTTTGTTCGGAAATTTAAAGACCACCATCACCCTCCAAACACCGACCACCATCGCCTCAAAATAGCCCTCCGTCACCATCATTCTGCTGCATTTCTGTAGCTCATCACAAACCCGCCACCCAGCTACCTGTTTGCAGCCACCACAGCCGCTGCTACAGCAGTTTTTCCTGCTGTTTTCGCCACCACAAACAGCCCGAAAAGGTAGCCTCTGCTGCTGCTACAAACCGCCACCAATAGCCTATTTCCTGCAGTCTTTCTGCTGCAATTTGACATCTAAAACAGCCCATAAAAGTTGTTTTCCTGCTGCTGTTTGAGACGACCCGTCCTAATCCATAAGGACGAATACAATAACATATGATTACATCGCGAGGTATTTGACCTCTATATGATACATTTTACAAACATTGCATTCGTTTCTAAAAGACAAACTTTCTTTTCACCGAAAGTTGACGGCATGCATACCATTTCATAATACATTCAACTATAATTGACTTAATAATAATCTTGATGAACTCAACGACTCGAATGCAACGTCTTTTGAAATATGCCTTGAATGACTCCAAGTAATATCTTTAAAATGAGCAAATGCACAGCGGAAGATTTCTTTAATACCTGAGAATAAACATGCTTTCAAGTGTCAACTAAAAGGTTGGTGAGTTCATTAGTTTATCATAATCGATCATTTTCATCATTTTAATAGACCACGAGAATTTTATTTCCATTTCTCATAAATATACGTCCCATGCATAAAGACAAAAATCATTCATATGGATTGAACACCTGGTAATCGACCTTAACAAATTGCATATAGAATATCCTCATCATACCGGGACAACTTCGGACATGATAAATTTGCCATCATTCCGGGAAAACTTCGAACATGATAAATTCGCCATCATTCCGGGAAAACATCAGACATGATAAATTCGCCATCATTCCTGGAAAACATCGGACATGATAAATTCGCCATCATTCCGGAAAAACATCGGACATGATAAATTCGCCATCATTCCGGGAAAACATCGGACATGATAGAAAGGGCACATTCGATTTCGATAATTCAACCATAGAATGTAGTTTCGATTACTTGTGTCTATTTCGTAAAATAGTTATAAAAGTATTTCATGTATTCGCAGTTCAAAATATATTTCAAAAGCATTTAACAAAACAGTTATAAAACAGCGCATGTATTCTCAGTCTCAAAAATGTAAAGAGTAAAAGGGAATCAAATGAACTCACCATACTGTATTTTGTAGTAAAAATACATATGACGGTATTGAACAACTGAAAAAAATGCAGGGCTGGCCTCGGATTCACGAACCTATATCATTTGTATATCTATTAAGACATATAATGGAAATCACATAGTTTCATTAATATATATTAAAACATATAACAAGTTCATATATTAATAATATTAATCTACTTGTTATATCTAATAATTCATATGTCATGTTTAGTAAATAGCTTAAATATATTTACTTTATATATATATTGAATAATTAATTAATACTAAAAAAAAATAATAGTAGAGTTAGGTTATCCGTTTTTAATATGGTTTTATATATCTAATAGTTATTTTAATGGTAACAATGATACTTAGTAATAATAATAAAAAAATAATAATAATGATAATACTAATTATTATTAATGGTTGTTTTAATAATAATATTGATAATAATGATATTAATAATTAATAGCTCACTTAAATCATAATTTTATCTATAGTTTTTAAATCCATAAATTTATATATATACTTAATATTATTTTCATATTTGAAGTTTCGAACATCATTAGTAACAATACTTTTTAAGTCATGACTTTTACGTAAGCTTAACTTATATGACTTCAATCACAACTTAATTATAATACTTTTATTGATAATGATAATAATGTTATTGGTAATAATAATATTTATCTTGATAATAATAATGATATGATAATAATAATAATAATAATAATAACAATAATAATAACAATGAAAATAATGATAATAATACTTATATAAAAATAATAATAATGTTGATTCTAATAATATCAATAATACTAACAATAACCATATTAACAACATTAATAATTATAATCATAATAATAACATTAATAATAATAATAATAATAATAATAATAATAATAATAATAATGATTTTTAGTAAAGAAAACTACCTTCCAAAGTTTTTCTAAAAATAAATGCCCCAAACAAGGCTCGAACCCGCGACCTCCCGTTCACTCAACACACTTTTAAATCACTCCTCCATTTATATGTTTCTGATTATATCTCAGACTCAAAATTCTTTAACCCGTTATCATTTTCATTTCGGCCCAAATAGAAGCCAAAACATGGCAGCCCAAACTGAAGCAAAGTGGCCCAATTCAAATACATGACCCAATCATAAAAAGAAGGAGTTCGGCCCAAGTAAAAATAAATGAATGGATTTTTTTGGTTTTTCCTTGAGTTCTAACGAAATAAAAAAAATCGCTGCTAGTTACTAATATTCATCATCATCATTAATCTCTTCATTTGTCATATTCTCATACACCATCATCAAGGTATCATCTAACTCAACATCATTCTTGCATCGATCTCACCATGTTACCTTTATCATAATCAAAACCCAGCACTGTTCATCATCTACTTCACCCATCATCATCATCGTAATTTAACTGCAAAAAAAACATAAATAATAAGTGTGTGTTGTGTGTGTGTTGTTCTTGTCAACCCCTCATCAAGTACACAAGCAGCGAGTAGTAGCAGCAGAATAAGGTGACAGTTTGGTTGCAAATTCGAAACAAAAACAAAAACGATTTATGATGGTTTACGGTGGTAACAGTCATGGCAAGGTGGTCGATGGTTTTGTGGTGGTTGTCATGGTGTTTTTGGTGGTGAATGATAAGGTGTTCGACAAGAAAAAGAAAAAAAATAGAAAAAGGAATACGCAGGTTGGTAGTAGCGTAGTGTAAAAATTTGATGAGAGTTTTTATTGGGCTGTAGCAGTAGCAAGGTAACCGAGCATAATAGCTGCAAGTTCTTCGATGGTGTGCAAAAGTAGAAAAACCGGAAGCAAGCAATAGCCGTTAGGGTGCTAATGATGGCTAACCGAAAGTGGTGGTGATTGAGTTGTGACAGGTTGTTGAGGGTGGTGTTGTGGTGTTGGTTTGATGTTGTTATCGACATATGGGTTTGTGGTGATTAAATAGGTTGTCGATGAGTAACAATTGTAGAAATAGTCGAGTAGCAAAAAAAAAAATTATAGTTAGGTGATGCTTGAAGGTGGATCATGGTTGAAGAGGAAGGAACAAGGGATGGTGGATTGAACTAGGTTGCATCATAAAGTAAAAGGGAAAATTTGGTGATGGTTGAAGTTTCTGTGCACAAGTTGATGTGCAAATTCCATATGTACGTATATAATATTTATATATATATTTATAATCTCAAACAACAAGTTGTCAACATAAATAATAATATATAATAAATAAACGTCTTAATATTAATATAGCAGCCGTTTATTTTGGCTCATCTACCGACAATTTCTTCAGAATGGTATATCGTACTCCGTTGTAAATTTGTGGCGGATAAAAGTATTCAGAAAATCTCATATTTTTAAATTAACTTTATTTATTTATTTTGGTCATTATGGTATAAAATTTGATCATTAATTTAATAATTAAGAATTACATCAACTGTCCCTCTCATTTATGGGTGAAATATAAAAATGTTAAAATTTAATAATTAAATCCTAAATACATTTTTAGTAAGCCTAAAATTTATAGAACTCATTTTCGGATCACCGTTTATTTTAAAATCTCATAAGTTCGTTTTTAACTTGATTAATAACTATCAAGATGACAAACGAGTGCTGCGAGCGTTTATTAACTAAATTCTAAATCATATATCTACATTCAATATACTTTTCATATATATATATATATATATATATATATATATATATATATATATATATATATATATATATATATATATATATATATATATATATAGTAAAATCATATATTATTTTTATTTACACAATTGAATTAAATCACATAAGTTTCTCTTTCATATTTATATATATGTATATTTAAATATATATATGTATTTATTTACAGATAGTGGTTCGTGAATCGTCCGGAATAGTCGAGGGTAATTGAATACATCATAATAGTTCAAAAATTTTGAGACTCAAGATTACAGACTTTGTTTATCGTGTTGGAAACATATAAAGATTAAGTTTAAATTTGGTCGAAAATCTCCGGGTCATCACAGTACCTACCCGTTAAAGAAATTTCGTCCCGAAATTTGAGTGAGGTGGTCATGGCTAACAATAGAAATTTTTTCATGACGAATATGAGTTGATAAATAGAATTTTATCACAGGGTGTAACCTGGATAAAATAATTCGATTATTCAAAGTGTACGAGTGAAGCTATCACGAAAGAATGAAATGAAGAAATAGATATTCGTCTTAGCTTTTGACGTAACCAGGGTTGAATTCCGGAATTCAAGGGATTTAAAGATAATCTTCGAAATCTAAAAGATTTGATTCTTCGGCGAATAAGGAAATTAAGATCTCTATAATTAAATACGGTGATCTGCCTCGATTACTCCGTCTGATATTTCACTATAAATCTACTCCCTTCGATTCCTTATTTCTACATCTCCCACTTTCTATTCTTTCTCCTTCAATTCAAATTTTAAAACATGCGTCAATATGTTTCATCCAGTTCTAATTCCTGATATTTTCCTAATTATCATTTTTGTCCTCCTTCTTTTCAATATTCCACCAGAAAAATATGTTTACTTCTACTATTGCCTTGGGGAGATACTATTCTTAATTATACCATGTCTTTATATTTCTATTCGTATTAATACCCACGGTTTGTAACTTCCGTGTTGTTATTGGGCTTTATATTTTCTCTTATATTTTGGAGTTCTTTGCCTTTTTATTATCCTCCCGACCTCTAGTAAAGCGAGTAACGGTCCAGAATTCGTAAGTATGGAATTTCGGATAAACATCATGTTCTAAATAAGAAAGAATGTATTAGCACGATTTGATTTGTCAAATTACCATAATCACTGAGAATAGAACTATCAAGAATATACTTTCTTGATATGTTCAGAAGTTAAGCAGAATGAAAGAGTTATGTAACATGGCACATGATGACGTTATGATCTATGAATCATCACGTTCCATTAGAAACTCAGCATGACTTAATGTAATATAATCACGTTGATCAAGTGTCATTATATTATACTAACTCATGCATCAATTCCCAACACTACTTCAAAATCATTCATAATTCAAACTCGAATTTTTAAAGAATTTTAGAAACTAAAGTAGTTTCCTTTATGATGTAATATAGATGACGTGAAAAGATAACTGCTTTCAGATAAGGATAGTTATGAAAATATCTGCAGAAATATCGAAGATATTTATGACGATATTTGGAACTTCTAAGATCAAAGGTTGATGAAGAAAATCCTTTTGCAAGGATTTAGAATAAATAAGGAGCAAGATATTCGCTGAAGAGTTTATCAGATACAGAATCATCTGAATTCTTTATGTACAAGTTTAGTCCTTGTAATTTGTTCAGAGTCTCCTTCATGGTTTGCTCAATCCATTTTTCAGTACCCAATTTTCTATCGAGCGTTCCTAACATTCCCTTCTTTATCATCAAACTTTTGGCCGTTTAGACCATCTACAGTTTTGCTGCTTCATCAATTTTTAATGCTACCATATCTAAATCATCGGTTATCAATCCGAGGTAGTTTTAAGAGAATTGTGTTTTTAGATGATTAAACGCTGATTTTAATTTGGTGGAATAAAAATGTTCTCTGGTAACAAATAAAGAGCACATATATACATATATATATATATATATACATATATATATATATATATATATATATATATATATATATATATATATATATATATATATATATATATATATATATATATATATATATATATCAAGGTGATAATAAGGTTGTTTCGAACGAAAAGTTGAAGTTGACTTGTTGGAGCTGTGACAAAATTTACTACCTTGAAAAGGGATTGTAAAGTTATTTTGGGTAATAATAATGCTAAAGGATCTAGCACAGATGCATGTTAAACATTTACTCAGGTTCCGAGTGTTGTCAGGTACATAATTATGTGCATCAATCTTTTCTTCCGTAGATGAAGTGCGGTTGGTTCATCCTCTCGATTTAGGTGTTTTCGAGAATCATGAAAGGTTTGAACGCAGATTGTAATCGTCAAGATACAAATGAGGTTTAAGATGAAATCAAGTGGCAAACTTGAAGAAATGTTTAGTTTCATATGTTATAATTAATATTTTAATTCATTTTAATTGTCCAATGTTATTAGTCCACAGTCGATAGTTCCCAGTTAACAGTCCAATAATTCATATATAGTTTAATTTATAATATTTGAATTAATTAATACGTATCGTGACCCGTGTACATGTCTCAGACTCGATCACAACTCAAAGTATATATATTATTGTAGAATCAACCTCAACCCTGTATAGCTAACTCGATCATTACTGCATATAGAGTTTCTATGGTTATTCCAAATAATATATATATAGATGCGTCGATATGATATGTCAAAACCTTGTATACGTGTCCCGATATTTAAAGTGCGTAAAATAAATAACAGAAATTAAATGGCGATAAATAAAATTGCGAGAATATAAATTGCGATAATTAAATTGCGATAAATAAAATGTAATCAGTTAGCTAGGAACAGTTAGCTAGGAACAGTTAGCGTGGATTCTTAACAAAATTTATCATAGTTAATTTGTTTGTTTCTAACAAATTTTATTTTTTTGCCCAATGTTTTCTTCATTATGCCACTTGTTGGATTCTGATAGGTCAAAATCCAAATATAAAATTGAATGAAAATGGTTATTCTGTGGTGAACGGATTCGTATCTTTGTAGATGTAAGTAGGATAGTAAATGAATGTTGAATCAGATTCGAAGAATGTACAGCGTAACTTATTAATGTGAAATCTAAATATTCCTCGGGTATTACCTACCCGTTAAAATATTTTCACCATTAACAGTTTGTACAAAAGAATTTTTTAATTACAATCTTTATGAAAACATATATACATATATATTTTCTTCAGATGTAAATTGTGGATTTAATGAATTATTATGATATTAAACTCATCTGATTTACGGCGAGAATTAGAGTACATAATCTCTAAAACATTAGATATTACATAATCGTCATGAAGAATGAAGATATTTGATATAGAACGATACGTAGAATGATGATTATACTCAAGGTACAGAATGAGATGTTGAGGCATGGATTGTTGATGGTACTAGTGCTATTACTGATGGTACTGTTGGTGCCGATGATGTTGCTGAAGCTGGTAAATTTTGCACCATATTCTCCAAATTGATTACTCGAGCGCGAAATTCGTTGACTTATTCTATTATTCCGGGATGATTGTCGGTCCAAATGAGCGGATGAATAAGGTTTAGAATTTTAGATAGAATATAATTGTGGCGAGATATTCGGGAAATGAGGGTGAAAATGGTGTTTCGGACTGGTTTACCGGTAAGTGCTTCGGGTTATTCGTCAAGAGGGCGATTTGGTTGGTGGAAAAGATCGCCTTCTTCGCATCTCCAATGATTAAGTCGACTACGAACCCATCTCCGATTCATCCAGAATAGATGATGGCTAATTGGTTGATTCATCCCGGTTACACTGCTTTCGGAGCTTGAGTGGAAATCCATATCGGAATAGCTGTCGGAATAACTATCGGAATAGCTATCGAAATCTGAGGGATTCGAACTGGTTGAGGGATTCATCTCGTACGATCAAATGAAGTATTTTCGATAAGAAATAGATTATAGGATGTAGATTAGTACCCTGCAATACATACTTTACATATGCATATATAATACTAAAATCCCATAAGTTACGGAGGAATCGATGGAAGCTGTCAGGCAAAGGTAACAATAACAGATACGCTAAGATATGAATTTATCTATACACAGTCGATGCAATAGAGGCAGTAAGATGTGTCTAGACTTTAAGGATGATAAGCAAATAATTTTTGACACTAAATGATAAGCAAAACTTTTGACATGCAGACACGGTCGAAGTCCAGACTCACTAATGCATCTAAACAACTATCAGTTAGACACACTAATGCAAGACCTGGTTCGCTAAGACCACCGCTCTAATACCACATGTGACGACCCATCCTAATCCATAAGGACGAATACAATAACATATGATTACATCGCGAGGTATTTGACCTCTATATGATACATTTTACAAACATTGCATTCGTTTCTAAAAGACAAACTTTCTTTTCATCAAAAGTTGACGGCATGCATACCATTTCATAATACATTCAACTAAAATTGACTTAATAATAATCTTGATGAACTCAACGACTCGAATGCAACGTCTTTTGAAATATGCCATGAATGACTCCAAGTAATATCTTTAAAATGAGCAAATGCACAGCGGAAGATTTCTTTAATACCTGAGAATAAACATGCTTTCAAGTGTCAACTAAAAGGTTGGTGAGTTCATTAGTTTATCATAATTGATCATTTTCATCATTTTAATATACCACAAGAATTTCATTTCCATTTCTCATAAATATACGTCACATGCATAGAGACAAAAATCATTCATATGGATTAAACACCTGGTAATCGACCTTAACAAATTGCATATAGAATATCCTCATCATTCCGGGACAACTTCGGACATGATAAATTCGCCATCATTCCGGGAAAACATCGGACATGATAAATTCGCCATCATTCCGGGAAAACATCGGACATGATAAATTCGCCATCATTCCGGGAAAACATCGGACATGATAAATTCGCCATCATTCCAGGAAAACATCGGACATGATAAAAAGGGCACATTCGATTTCGATAATTCAACCATAGAATGTAGTTTCGATTACTTGTGTCTATTTCGTAAAACAGTTATAAAAGTATTTCATGTATTCGCAGTTCAAAATATATTTCAAAAGCATTTAACAAAACAGTTATAAAACAGCGCATGTATTCTCAGTCCCAAAAATGTAAAGAGTAAAAGGGAATCAAATGAACTCACCATACTGTATTTTGTAGTAAAAATACATATGACGGTATTGAACAACTGAAAAAAAATGCAGGGTTGGCCTCGGATTCACGAATCTATATCATTTATATATCTATTAAAACATATAATAGAAATCACATAGTTTCATTAATATATATTAAAACATATAACAAGTTTAGATATTAATAATATTAATCTACTTGTTATATCTAATAATTCATATGTCATGTTTAGTAAATAGCTTAAATATATTTACTTTATATATATCTTGAATAATTAATTAATACTAAAAAAAATATAATAGTAGAGTTAGGTTATCCGTTTTTAATATGGTTTTATATATCTAATAGTTATTTTAATGGTAACAATGATACTTAGTAATAATAATAAAAATAATAATAATAATAATAATGATAATACTAATTATTATTAATGGTTGTTTTAATAATAATATTGATAATAATGATATTAATAATTAATAGCTCACTTAAATCATAATTTTATCTATAGTTTTTAAATCCATAAATTTATATATATACTTAATATTATTTTCATATTCGAAGTTTCGAACATCATTAGTAACAATACTTTTTAAATCATGACTTTTACTTAAGCTTAGATTATATGAATTCAATCACAACTTAATTATAATACTTTTATTGATAATGATAATAATGTTATTGGTAATAATAATATTTATCTTGATAATAATAAAGATATGATAATAATAATAATAACAATAATAATAATAATGAAAATAATGATAATAATACTTATATAAAAATAATAATAATGTTGATTCTAATAATATCAATAATACTAACAATAACCATATTAACAACATTAATAATTATAATCATAATAATAACATTAATAATAATAATAATAATAATAATAATAATAATAATAATAATAATAATAATAATAATAATAATAATAATAATAATAATAATAATAATAATAATAATAATAATAATAATAATAATAATAATAATAATAATAATAATGATTTTTAGTAAAGAAAACTACCTTCTAAAGTTTTTCTAAAAAGAAATGCCCCAAACAAGGCTCGAACCCGCGACCTCCCGTTCACTCAACACACTTTTAAACCACTCCTCCATTTATATGTTTCTGATTATATCTCAGACTCAAAATTCTTTAACCCGTTATCCTTTTCATTTCGGCCCAAATAGAAGCCAAAACATGGCAGCCCAAACCGAAGCATAGTGGCCCAATTCAAATACACGACCCAATCATAAAAAGAAGGAGTTCGGCCCAAGTAAAAATAAATGAATGGATTGTTTTGGTTTTTCCCTGAGTTCTAACGAAATAAAAAAAAAATCGCTGCTAGTTACTAATATTCATCATCATCATTAATCTCTCCATTTGTCATATTCTCATACACCATCATCAAGGTATCATCTAACTCAACATCATTCTTGCATCGATCTCACCATGTTACCTTTATCATAATCAAAACCCAGCACTGTTCATCATCTACTTCACCCGTCATCATCATCGTCATTTAACCGCAAAAGAAACAGAAATAATAAGTGTGTTGTGTGTGTGTGTTGTTCTTGTCAACCCGTCATCAAGTACACAAGCAGCGAGTAGTAGCAGCAGAATAAGGTGACAGTTTGGTTGCAAATTCGAAACAAAAACAAAAATGATTTATGATGGTTTACGGTGGTAACAGTCATGGCAAGGTGGTCGATGGTTTTGTGGTGGTTGTCATGGTGTTTTTCAGTGGTGAATGATAAGGTGTTCGACAAGAAAAAGAAAAAAAATAGAAAAAGGAATACGCAGGTTGGTAGTAGCGTAGTGTAAAAAACTGATGAGAGTTGTTATTGGGCTGTAGCAGTAGCAAGGTAACCGAGCATAATAGCTGCAAGTTCTTCGATGGTGTGCAAAAGTAGAAAAACCGGAAGCAAGCAATAGCCGTTAGGGTGCTAATGATGGCTAACCGAAAGTGGTGGTGATTGAGTTGTGACGAGTTGTTGAGGGTGGTGTTGTGGTGTTGGTTTGATGGTGTTCTCGACATATGGGTTTGTGGTGATTAAATAGGTTGTCGACGAGTAACAATTGTAGAAATAGTCGAGTAGCAAAAAAAAAATTATAGTTAGGTGATGCTTGAAGGTGGATCATGGTTGAAGAGGAAGGAACAAGGGATGGGGGATTGAACTAGGTTGCATCATAAAGTAAAAAAGGAAAATTTGGTGATGGTTGAAGTTTCTGTGCACAAGTTGATGTACAAATTCCATATGTACGTATATAATATTTATATATATATTTATAATCTCAAACAACAAGTTGTCAACATAAATAATAATATATAATAAATAAACGTGTTAATATTAATTTAGCAGCCGTTTAGTTTGGCTCATCTAATGACAATTTCTTCGGAATGGTATATCGTACTCCGTTGTAAATTTGTGGCGGATAAAAGTATTCAGAAAAATCTCATATTTTTAAATTAACTTTATTTATTTATTTTGGTCATTATGGTATAAAATTCGATCATTAATTTAATAATTAAGAATTACATCAACTGTCCCTCTCATTTATGGGTAAAATATAAAAAGTGTTAAAATTTAATAATTAAATCCGAAATACATTTTTAGTAAGCCTAAAATTTATAGAACTCATTTTCGGATCACCGTTTATTTTAAAATCTCATAAGTTCATTTTTAACTTGATTAATAACTATCAAGATGACAAACGAGTGCTACGAGCGTTTATTAACTAAATTCTAAATCATATATATACATTCAATATACTTTTCATATACATATATATATATATATATATATATATATATATATATATATATATATATATATATATATATATATATATAGATAGATTTATAGTAAAATCATATATTATTTTTATTTACATAAATGAATTAAATCACATAAGTTTCTCTTTCATATTTATATATATATGTATATTTAAATATATATGTATTTATTTACAAATAGTGGTTCGTGAATCGTCGGGAATAGTCGAGGGTAATTGCATACATCATAATAGTTCAAAATTTTTGAGACTCAAGATTACAGACTTCGCTTATCGTGTCGGAAACATATAAAGATTAAGTTTAAATTTGGTCGAAAATCTCCGGATCGTCACACTGTTTCTGCTGTACTTTTCGAGCACCAAAATAGCCTTTTTTGGCTGCAAAACGTGGTCAAGAGACAGCCATAATCGACCCATTGTTGCTATGATTTTGCTGCTATTTTCTTGCTTGTTTGCGAGCCAAAACAGACCCAAGAAACCCTTGTTCGGGTCGTGTTTCCTGCAGCAGATTTGCTCCTGTTTCGGTTCCAAATCAGCCCCCTTTTTCTTGGTCTAAATCTCTTAAGGAATACCTAAAACCTAATGATAATCATACTTATAATTTTGTTCTAGTTATTATGTTTTAAATTATGAATAATGATGATTAAAAGTTAAAGATATGAACTAGTAATATATATTCAAGTATGGATATAATTATGATCATGAGTTTTGGATATGAAGTATTAATAAGTAACTAGTTAATAAAGTTAATATAATTATGATGTTAAAAAATAAATTAGGAATTATGATCATTGTTATGAAGTTGATTATTAAAAAGATATTAGGTTATAGATGTGAAGAACATGTTTAAAAGATTATGATTATTAAGATTATGTATGATGAATTATAAGTGTTATGAATAAGATAATGATAATGAAAGGTTATGAGTATGAAACTAGTTTATGGTTATGATTAAGTATTATAATAAAAGGTTATGATTTTTAATAAGTTATTAGGTTATGATATTGATAAAAGTTATGAGTTAAACTAGATGATAAGAGTTAGATGTGTACGTTATGAATGAGATAAATAATGGTAATGATATACAAGCATGCATGCATGCATACGTATGTATGTATATATATAAGTAGGTATATGCTTGTGTATATGCAAATATATATACATAGGTGTATATGTATGAGTATATATGTATGTATATGTACGTGTGTATGTATGTATGAATGGGTATTATGTAAGTTATATAAATTAGTAAACATAATAATAAAAGTAATAAGTATATATATATACGTAACATCTTACACTTATTTATATGTAACACATATACCTAATATATATATATATATATATATATATATATATATATATATATATATATATATATATATATATATATATAGTGATGAACATGTATAATAATAGTAAAGAATATATATGTATGTATCATATAGGATAACATAATAGTTGATTATTAAAGTAATTAATAATACTATTATTATAGCTTATACACTTAACTATATGGTAACACTTAATAACACTAAATATATTATCACTTATATATATTTAACTAATAAGTATCTTAATAAATTGGTTATGAGTATACACTATTAACGTGAAGGTTATAATTAAAGATAACGTACAAAGACAACAAACGTCACCGCTACTTGTGGCCTAGGGTGATCCTTGGTACTTGTAATGACCTGAACTTTTCTATGTTTATATATATTAATTGAGATTGGTATTTACATGATTAAATATTTCCAACATGTTAAGCAATCAAACTTGTTAAGACTTGATTAATTGAAATATGTTTCATATAGACAATTGACCACCCAAGTTGACCGGTGATTCACGAACGTTAAAACTTGTAAAAACTATATGATGACATATATATGGATATATATATATAGTTAACATGATACTATGATAAGTAAACATATCATTAAGTATATTAACAATGAACTACATATGTAAAAACAAGACTACTAACTTAATGATTTTTAAACGAGACATATATGTAACGATTATCGTTGTAAAGACATTTAATGTATATATATCATATTAAGAGATATTCATACATGATAATATCATGATAATATAATAATTTAAAATCTCATTTGATATTATAAACATTGGGTTAACAACATTTAACAAGATCGTTAACCTAAAGGTTTCAAAACAACACTTACATGTAACGACTAACGATGACTTAACGACTCAGTTAAAATGTATATACATGTAGTGTTTTAATATGTATTTATACACTTTTGAAAGACTTCAATACACTTATCAAAATACTTCTACTTAACAAAAATGCTTACAATTACATCCTCGTTCAGTTTCATCAACAATTCTACTCGTATGCACCCGTATTCGTACTCGTACAATACACAGCTTTTAGATGTATGTACTATTGGTATATGCACTCCAATGATCAGCTCTTAGTAGCCGATGTGAGTCACCTAACACATGTGGGAACCATAATTTGGCAACTAGCATGAAATATCTCATAAAATTACAAAAATATGAGTAATCATTCATGACTTAATTACATGAAAACAAAATTACATATCCTTTATATCTAATCCATACACCAACGACCAAAAACACCTACAAACACTTTCATTCTTCAATTTTCTTCATCTAATTGATCTCTCTCAAGTTCTATCTTCAAGTTCTAAGTGTTCTTCATATATTCTACAAGTTCTAGTTACATAAAATCAAGAATACTTTCAAGTTTGCTAGCTCACTTCCAATCTTGTAAGGTGATCATCCAACCTCAAGAAATCTTTGTTTCTTACAGTAGGTTATCATTCTAATACAAGGTAATAATCATATTCAAACTTTGGTTCAATTTCTATAACTATAACAATCTTATTTCAAGTGATGATCTTACTTGAACTTGTTTTCGTGTCATGATTTTGCTTCAAGAACTTCGAGCCATCCAAAGATCCGTTGAAGCTAGATCCATTTTTTTCTTTTCCAGTAGGTTTATCCAAGGAACTTAAGGTAGTAATGATGTTCATAACATCATTCGATTCATACATATAAAGCTATCTTATTCGAAGGCTTAAACTTGTAATCACTAGAACATAGTTTAGTTAATTCTAAACTTGTTCGCAAACAAAAGTTAATCCTTCTAACTTGACTTTTAAAATCAACTAAACACATGTTCTATATCTATATGATATGCTAACTTAATGATTTAAAACCTGGAAACACGAAAAACACCGTAAAACCGGATTTACGCCGTCGTAGTAACACCGCGGGCTGTTTTGGGTTAGTTAATTAAAAACTATGATAAACTTTGATTTAAAAGTTGTTATTCTGAGAAAATGATTTTTATTATGAACATTAAACTATATCCAAAAATTATGGTTAAACTCAAAGTGGAAGTATGTTTTCTAAAATGGTCATCTAGACGTCGTTCTTTCGACTGAAATAACTACCTTTACAAAAATGACTTGTAACTTATTTTTTCGACTATAAACCTATATATTTTCTGTTTAGATTCATAAAATAGAGTTCAATATGAAACCATAGCAATTTGATTCACTCAAAACGGATTTAAAATGAAGAAGTTATGGGTAAAACAAGATTGGATAATTTTTCTCATTTTAGCTACGTGAAAATTGGTAACAAATCTATTCCAACCATAACTTAATCAACTTGTATTGTATATTATATAATCTTGAGATACCATAGACACGTATACAATGTTTCGACCTATCATGTCGACACATCTATATATATTTCGGAACAACCATAGACACTCTATATGTGAATGTTGGAGTTAGCTATACAGGGTTGAGGTTGATTCCAAAATATATATAGTTTGAGTTGTGATCAATACTGAGATACGTATACACTGGGTCGTGGATTGATTCAAGATAATATTTATCGATTTATTTCTGTACATCTAACTGTGGACAACTAGTTGTAGGTTACTAACGAGGACAGCTGACTTAATAAACTTAAAGCATCAAAATATATTAAAAGTGTTGTAAATATATTTTGAACATACTTTGATATATATGTATATATTGTTATAGGTTCGTGAATCAACCAGTGGCCAAGTCTTACTTCCCGACGAAGTAAAAATCTGTGAAAGTGAGTTATAGTCCCACTTTTAAAATCTAATATTTTTGGGATGAGAATACATGCAGGTTTTATAAATGATTTACAAAATAGACACAAGTACGTGAAATTACATTCTATGGTTGAATTATCGAAATCGAATATGCCCCTTTTTATTAAGTTTGGTAATCTAAGAATTAGGGAACAGACACCCTAATTGACGCGAATCCTAAAGATAGATCTATTGGGCCTAACAAACCCCATCCAAAGTACCGGATGCTTTAGTACTTCGAAATTTATATCATATCCGAAGGGTGTCCCGGAATGATGGGGATATTCTTATATATGCATCTTGTTAATGTCGGTTAACAGGTGTTCACCATATGAATGATTTTTATCTCTATGTATGGGATGTGTATTGAAATATGAAATCTTGTGATCTATTATTATGATTTGATATATATATAGGTTAAACCTATAACTCACCAACATTTTTGTTGACGTTTTAAGCATGTTTATTCTCAGGTGATTATTAAGAGCTTCCGCTGTCGCATACTTAAATAAGGACGAGATTTGGAGTCCATGCTTGTATGATATTGTGTAAAAACTGCATTCAAGAAACTTATTTTGTTGTAACATATTTGTATTGTAAACCATTATGTGATGGTCGTGTGTAAACAGGATATTTTAGATTATCATTATTTGATAATCTACGTAAAGCTTTTTAAACCTTTATTGATGAAATAAAGGTTATGGTTTGTTTTAAAATGAATGTAGTCTTTGAAAAACGTCTCATATAGAGGTCAAAACCTCGCAACGAAATCAATTAATATGGAACGTTTTTAATCAATAAGAACGGGACATTTCAGTTGGTATCCGAGCGTTGGTCTTAGAGAACCAGAATTTTGCATTAGTGTGTCTTATCGAGTTTGTTAGGATGCATTAGTGAGTCTGGACTTCGACCGTGTTTACTTGAAAAATGATTGCTTAACAAATTTTGTTGGAAACTATATATTTTTAACATGTGAATATTATGTGATATATTAATCTCTTAACGCGTTTGATATTATGTGATAGATGTCTACCTCTAGAACAAGTCCCATTGACTCACCTAATAATAATGAAGAGTCAAATGTAAATTGGAATGATTCGTGGACTGATTCACAAGTTCCCGAAGAGGAACCGGAAGAAGAGTCGGAACCGGAAGAAGAATCGGAACCGGAAGAAGAATCGGAACCGGATGAAGAAATAGAACCGGTGGGGGAAATAATAAAACAGTTAAGTAAAAGAAAATCCTCAACCAACCAACCAAGGTTAATTATGGTCAATGGTGTTTCCGCCAAGGAAGCAAAATATTGGGAGGATTACCAATTCTCCGATGAATCGGATTCCGACGAGAATTCCGATGATGTTATAGAAATTACCCCAACTGAATTTAAAAAGGCAAAAGAAAATAATAAGGGAAAGGGCATAAAAATAGAGAAATCTAATTCCAACCCCGATGAACTTTATATGTATCGTCAACCCCCGAAGTCCTTAAGTTGTAACAATGACCCGGGAACCTCTAAACCACCAGGTTTTTCTAAACCAATGTGGAAAACGACGGCTCGTATTAGGGGAACATCATATATCCCTAGAAACTTGGAAAAACGAACCAAAATCGAAGAAGAAGAAGAAACAAGCGAGTCGGAATAAGATAGTTGTATTCGTGTGGTGTAATATATGTAATATAGTGTGCTTATGCTTTATGATATATGTAAAAATTGCTTGTATTAATAAGTATTTTTTTTTATGAATTTAACTCTTGTCTATTTTACAGTATAAAAACACAAAATGGATAGACAACCCAATATTTTAAGAGACCTACCCGGAGACATGATTGATGAAATCTTGTCTAGAGTCGGTCAGAATTCTTCGGCACAACTATTTAAGGCGAGATCAGTTTGTAAGACATTCGAAGAACGTTCCAAGAATGCCTTGGTTTATAAAAGGCTTTCGTTCATAAGATGGGGGATATCACATTGGGAAATCCATAAGTTACGATGTGTTTACTTTGACGCATATATTGCGGGGAACCCAAATGCTATTTTACGCAATGGGTTAAGAAATTATTTTGACTCAATATATCCGAATATTGGAATTCGTGATTTAGAAAAAGCGGCTAACATGCAACATAAAGAAGCATGTTATGCTTACAGATTAGTAATGTTAGCTTCTCACCAAAGTGAGAACAAGAACATCGGGCTACAACTATTAAACAAAACGTTCCCACAAGTGACGGAGTCGGTAATTGGGGTAAAAAATGAGGTTTTTAGATTGTTACGGGACTGTTGGACATTACGTAACCCTCGTCCCTTTGACGACGTTACAACACGCTGTCTTATCAACGGCCATAACGGTTATGTTCCACAAGACCAAGGATGGGAAGTAATCCTAGTAAAACCAGAATGCATGACTTGTTTCTGGACGTATGAATTACGTGTCTTTATTACCTTTGCTGAACGACTTGTGTACTAGCTAGAATTATCTTCACAACCATCTTGTATCAAATTTATTGTGTGCTATATTTCATGCTATATGTAAAATAAGCGGTATTGTAAGTTTGTAAAATATTGTGTAAAAGTTTGAACGCGAAATATTATTATAATCAGTTTTTCATATAGAATTGTAGTAGTTGAATTGTATATTAGCTACTAAGTATGAACTTAACGGGTAGGTACTACCCGAATTTAAACTTATAAAACGCTAATATGAAGAAAAAGCTTTTATAAATGAGTTCATATTATGCTACGAAATACTATTAACTACTCTTAATATTCTGTATGATTAACTTGTTCCATTTCACTATTTTGAAGGAACTGGCACCGCTTACTCGACACACCTTGAATATGAATGAAGAGGAATTCCGTACTTTTCTAGCTTCAAACATAGCCGCAGTACAGGCTGCGCTACATACCAACAATAACCTTGGATCTAGCAGTACAGGAAATCGTGTAGGATGCACCTACAAAGAATTCACTGCCTGCAAACCTTTGGAATTTGATGGAACCGAAGGATCGATCGGATTGAAACGGTGGACCGAGAAGGTTGAATCGGTGTTTGCCATAAGTAAGTGTACTGAAGAGGACAAAGTGAAGTACGCTACGCATACCTTCACAGGTTCTGCGTTAACATGGTGGAATACCTATCTAGAGCAAGTGGGACAAGACGATACGTACGCACTACCGTGGTCAGCATTCAAGCACTTGATGAACGAGAAGTACCGTCCCAGAACCGAGGTCAATAAGCTCAAGACAGAACTTAGAAGGTTACGAACCCAAGGATTTGATATTACCACGTACGAAAGACGATTCACAGAATTATGCCTATTGTGTCCGGGAGCATTCGAAGATGAGGAAGAGAAGATCGACGCGTTTGTGAAAGGATTACCGGAAAGAATCCAAGAAGATATAAGTTCACACGAGCCCGCCTCCATACAACAGGCATGTAGAATGGCTCACAAACTAGTGAACCAGATTGAAGAAAGAAATAAAGAACAGACTGCTGAAAAGGCCAATGTGAAGCAAGTCAAAAGAAAGTGGGAGGAAAACGGTGATAAGAATCACCAATACAACAACAACAGCAATTACAACAATAATCGCAACAATTATCCCAACAATCGCAACATCAATCGCAACTACAACAAACGGCCCAACAACAACAACAGCAACTACAACAATCATCCCAACAACAATAATAACCGCAACAACAACAACAATCAGAAGCAGCTATGCCAAAGGTGTGAAAAGTATCACTCGGGGTTCTGCACCAAATTTTCCAACAAGTGTAAAAGAAATGGTCATAGCGCGGCGAAGTGTGAGGTCTACGGACCAGGGGTTAATAGAACGAAAGGAACAAATGGTGTCGAAACGAGTAATGGCGGAGCAAGTAGTGTCGGAGCAAGTTATGCCAATGTAGTTTGTTATAAATGTGGAAAACCGGGCCACATTATTAGAAATTGCCCGAACCAGGAGAACACGAATGGACAAGGCCGCAGAAGAGTTTTCAATATTAATGCGGCAGAGGCACAGGAAGACCCGGAGCTTGTTACGGGTACGTTTCTTATTGATAATAAATCGGCTTACGTTTTATTTGATTCAGGTGCGGATAGAAGCTATATGAGTAGAGATTTTTGTGCTAAATTAAGTTGTCCATTGACGCCTTTGGATAGTAAATTTTTACTCGAATTAGCAAATGGTAAATTAATTTCAGCAGATAATATATGTCGGAATCGAGAAATTAAACTGGTTAGCGAAACATTTAAGATTGATTTGATACCAGTAGAGTTAGGGAGTTTTGATGTGATAATCGGTATGGACTGGTTGAAAGAAGTGAAAGCAGAGATCGTTTGTTACAAAAATGCAATTCGCATTATACGAGAAAAAGGAAAACCCTTAATGGTGTACGGAGAAAAGAGCAACACGAAGCTACATCTTATTAGTAATTTGAAGGCACAAAAACTAATAATAAAAGGTTGCTATGCTGTTCTAGCACACGTCGAGAAAGTACAAACTGAAGAAAAGAGCATCAATGATGTTCCCATTGCAAAAGAATTTCTCGATGTATTTCCGAAAGAATTACGTGGATTACCCCTACATCGATCCGTTGAATTTCAAATAGATCTTGTACCAGGAGCTGCACCAATAGCTCGTGCTCCTTACAGACTAGCACCCAGCGAGATGAAAGAACTGCAAAGCCAATTACAAGAACTTTTAGAGCGTGGTTTCATTCGACCAAGCACATCACCGTGGGGAGCTCCTGTTTTGTTTGTCAAGAAGAAAGATGGTACATTTAGGTTGTGTATCGACTACCGAGAGTTGAACAAACTTACCATCAAGAACCGCTACCCACTACCGAGAATCGACGACTTATTTGATCAACTACAAGGCTCGTCTGTTTATTCAAAGATTGACTTACGTTCCGGATATCATCAAATGCGGGTGAAAGAAGATGATATTCCAAAGACTGCTTTCAGAACACGTTACGGTCATTACGAGTTTATGGTCATGCCGTTTGGTTTAACTAATGCACCAGCTGTGTTCATGGACCTTATAAACCAAGTGTGTGGACCATACCTTGACAAGTTTGTCATTGTTTTCATTGATGACATACTTATTTACTCAAAGAATGACCAAGAACACGGTGAACATTTGAAAAAGGTGTTAGAAGTATTGAGGAAGGAAGAATTATATGCTAAGTTTTCAAAGTGTGCATTTTGGTTGGAAGAAGTTCAATTCCTCGGTCACATAGTGAACAAAGAAGGTATTAAGGTGGATCCGGCAAAGATAGAAACTGTTGAAAAGTGGGAGACCCTGAAAACTCCGAAACACATACGCCAGTTTTCAGGACTAGCTGGTTACTACAGAAGGTTCATCCAAGACTTTTCCAGAATAGCAAAACCCTTGACTGCATTAACGCATAAAGGGAAGAAATTTGAATGGAATGATGAACAAGAGAAAGCGTTTCAGTTATTGAAGAAAAATCTAACTACGGCACCTATATTATCATTGCCTGAAGGGAATGATGATTTTGTGATTTATTGTGACGCATCAAAGCAAGGTCTCGATTGTGTATTAATGCAACGAACGAAGGTGATTGCTTATGCATCTAGACAATTGAAGATTCACGAACAAAATTATACGACGCATGATTTGGAATTAGGCGCGGTTGTTTTTGCATTAAAGACTTGGAGGCACTACTTATATGGGGTCAAAAGTATTATATATACCGACCACAAAAGTTTTCAACACATATTTAATCAGAAACAACTGAATATGAGGCAGCGTAGGTGGATTGAATTATTGAATGATTACGACTTTGAGATTCGTTACCACCCGGGGAAGGCAAATGTGGTAGCCGATGCCTTGAGCAGGAAGGACAGAGAACCCATTCGAGTAAAATTTATGAATATAATGATTCATAATAACCTTACTACTCAAATAAAGGAGGCGCAACAAGGAGTTTTAAAAGAGGGAAATTTAAAGGATGAAATACCTAAAGGATCGGAGAAGCATCTTAATATTCGGGAAGACGGAACCCGGTATAGGGCTGAAAGGATTTGGGTACCAAAATTTGGAGATATGAGAGAAATGGTACTTAGAGAAGCTCATAAAACCAGATACTCAATACATCCTGGAACGGGGAAGATGTACAAGGATCTCAAGAAACATTTTTGGTGGACGGGTATGAAAGCCGATGTTGCTAAATACGTAGGAAAATGTTTGACGTGTTCTAAGGTCAAAGCTGAGCATCAGAAACCATCAGGTCTACTTCAACAACCCGAAATCCCGGAATGGAAATGGGAAAACATTACCATGGATTTCATCACTAAATTGCCAACGACTGCAAGTGGTTTTGATACTATTTGGGTAATAGTTGATCGTCTCACCAAATCAGCACACTTCCTGCCAATAAGAGAAGATGACAAGATGGAGAAGTTAGCACGACTGTATTTGAAGGAAGTCGTCTCCAGACATGGAATACCAATCTCTATTATCTCTGATAGGGATGGCAGATTTATTTCAAGATTCTGGCAGACATTACAGCAAGCATTAGGAACTCATCTAGACATGAGTACTGTCTATCATCCACAAACTGATGGGCAGAGCGAGAGGACGATACAAACGCTTGAAGACATGCTACGAGCATGTGTTATTGATTTCGGAAACAGTTGGGATCGACATCTACCGTTAGCAGAATTTTCCTACAACAACAGCTACCATTCAAGCATTGAGATGGCGCCGTTTGAAGCACTTTATGGTAGAAAGTGCAGGTCTCCGATTTGTTGGAGTGAAGTGAGGGATAGACAGATTACGTGTCCGGAGATTATACAAGAAACTACAGAGAAGATCATCCAAATTCAACAACGGTTGAAAACCGCCCAAAGTCGACAAAAGAGCTACGCTGACATTAAAAGAAAAGATATAGAATTTGAAATTGGAGAGATGGTCATGTTTAAAGTTGCAACTTGTAAAGGCGTTGTTCGATTTGGTAAACGAGGGAAATTAAATCCAAGGTATATTGGACCATTCAAGATTATTGATCTTGTCGGACCAGTAGCTTACCGACTTGAGTTACCTCAACAACTCGCGGCTGTATATAACACTTTCCATGTCTCGAATTTGAAGAAATGTTTTGCTAAAGAAGATCTCACTATTCCGTTAGATGAAATCCAAATCAACGAAAAACTTCAATTCATCGAAGAACCCGTCGAAATAATGGATCGTGAGGTTAAAAGACTTAAGCAAAACAAGATACCAATTGTTAAGGTTTGATGGAATGCTCGTAGAGGACCCGAGTTCACCTGGGAGCGTGAAGATCAGATGAAGAAGAAATACCCGCATCTATTTCCAGAAGATTCGTCAACACCTTCAACAGCTTAAAATTTCGGGATGAAATTTATTTAACGGGTAGGTACTGTAGTGACCCGAACTTTTCCATGTTTATATATATTAATTGAGATTGGTATTTACATGATTAAATATTTCCAACATTTTAAGCAATCAAACTTGTTAAGACTTGATTAATTGAAATATGTTTCATATAGACAATTGACCACCCAAGTTGACCGGTGATTCACGAACGTTAAAACTTGTAAAAACTATATGATGACATATATATGGATATATATATAGTTAACATGATACTATGATAAGTAAACATATCATTAAGTATATTAACAATGAACTACATATGTAAAAACAAGACTACTAACTTAATGATTTTTAAACGAGACATATATGTAACGATTATCGTTGTAAAGACATTTAATGTATATATATCATATTAAGAGATATTCATACATGATAATATCATGATAATATAATAATTTAAAATCTCATTTGATATTATAAACATTGGGTTAACAACATTTAACAAGATCGTTAACCTAAAGGTTTCAAAACAACACTTACATGTAACGACTAACGATGACTTAACGACTCAGTTAAAATGTATATACATGTAGTGTTTTAATATGTATTTATACACTTTTGAAATACTTCAATACACTTATCAAAATACTTCTACTTAACAAAAATGCTTACAATTACATCCTCGTTCAGTTTCATCAACAATTCTACTCGTATGCACCCGTATTCATACTCGTACAATACACAGCTTTTAGATGTATGTACTATTGGTATATACACTCCAATGATCAGCTCTTAGCAGCCCATGTGAGTCACCTAACACATGTGGGAACCATCATTTGGCAACTAGCATGAAATATCTCATAAAATTACAAAAATATGAGTAATCATTCATGACTTATTTACATGAAAACAAAATTACATATCCTTTATATCTAATCCATACACCAACGACCAAAAACACCTACAAACACTTTCATTCTTCAATTTTCTTCATCTAATTGATCTCTCTCAAGTTCTATCTTCAAGTTCTAAGTGCTCTTCATATATTCTACAAGTTCTAGTTACATAAAATCAAGAATACTTTCAAGTTTGCTAGCTCACTTCCAATCTTGTAAGGTGATCATCCAACCTCAAGAAATCTTTTTTTCTTACAGTAGGTTATCATTCTAATACAAGGTAATAATCATATTCAAACTTTGGTTCAATTTCTATAACTATAACAATCTTATTTCAAGTGATGATCTTACTTGAACTTGTTTTCGTGTCATGATTCTGCTTCAAGAACTTCAAGCCATCCAAGGATCCGTTGAAGCTAGATCCATTTTTCTCTTTTCCAGTAGGTTTATCCAAGGAACTTAAGGTAGTAATGATGTTCATAACATCATTCGATTCATACATATAAAGCTATCTTATTCGAAGGCTTAAACTTGTAATCACTAGAACATAGTTTAGTTAATTCTAAACTTGTTCGCAAACAAACGTTAATCCTTCTAACTTGACTTTTAAAATCAACTAAACACATTTTCTATATCTATATGATTTGCTAACTTAATGATTTAAAACCTGGAAACACGAAAAACACCGTAAAATAGGATTTACGCCGTCGTAGTAACACCGCGGGCTGTTTTGGGTTAGTTAATTAAAAACTATGATAAACTTTGATTTAAAAGTTGTTATTCTGAGAAAATGATTTTTATTATGAACATTAAACTATATCCAAAAATTATAGTTAAACTCAAAGTGGAAGTATGTTTTCTAAAATGGTCATCTAGACGTCGTTCTTTCGACTGAAATGACTACCTTTACAAAAATGACTTGTAACTTATTTTTTCGACTATAAACCTATAAGTTTTCTGTTTAGATTTATAAAATAGAGTTCAATATGAAACCATAGCAATTTGATTCACTCAAAACGGATTTAAAATGAAGAAGTTATGAGTAAAACAAGATTGGATAATTTTTCTCATTTTAGCTACGTGAAAATTGGTAACAAATCTATTCCAACCATAACTTAATCAACTTGTATTGTATATTATGTAATCTTGAGATACCATAGACACGTATACAATGTTTTGACCTATCATGTCGACACATCTATATATATTTCGGAACAACCATAGACACTCTATATGTGAATGTTGGAGTTAGCTATACAGGGTTGAGGTTGATTCCAAAATATATATAGTTTGAGTTGTGATCAATACTGAGATACATATACACTGGGTCGTGGATTGATTCAAGATAATATTTATCGATTTATTTCTGTACATCTAACTGTGGACAACTAGTTGTAGGTTACTAACGAGGACAGCTGACTTAATAAACTTAAAACATCAAAATATATTAAAAGTGTTGTAAATATATTTTGAACATACTTTGATATATATATATATATATATATATATATATATATATATATATATATATATATATATATATATATATATATATATATATATATATATATATATATATATATATATATATATATATATATATATATATATTGTTATAGGTTCGTGAATCAACCAGTGGCCAAGTCTTACTTCCCGACGAAGTAAAAATCTGTGAAAGTGAGTTATAGTTCCACTTTTAAAATCTAATATTTTTCGGATGAGAATACATGCAGGTTTTATAAATGATTTACAAAATAGACACAAGTACGTGAAACTACATTCTATGGTTGAATTATCGAAATCGAATATGCCCCTTTTTATTAAGTCTGGTAATCTAAGAATTAGGGAACAGACACCCTAATTGACGCGAATCCTAAAGATAGATCTATTGGGCCTAACAAACCCCATCCAAAGTACCGGATGCTTTAGTACTTCGAAATTTATATCATATCCGAAGGGTGTCCCGGAATGATGGGGATATTCTTATATATGCATCTTGTTAATGTCGGTTACCAGGTGTTCACCATATGAATGATTTTTATCTCTATGTATGGGATGTGTATTGAAATATGAAATCTTGTGGTCTATTATTATGATTTGATATATATAGGTTAAACCTATAACTCACCAACATTTTTGTTGACGTTTTAAGCATGTTTATTCTCAGGTGATTATTAAGAGCTTCCGCTGTCGCATACTTAAATAAGGACGAGATTTGGAGTCCATGCTTGTATGATATTGTGTAAAAACTGCATTCAAGAAACTTATTTTGTTGTAACATATTTGTATTGTAAACCATTATGTAATGGTCGTGTGTAAACAGGATATTTTAGATTATCATTATTTGATAATCTACGTAAAGCTTTTTAAACCTTTATTGATGAAATAAAGGTTATGGTTTGTTTTAAAATGAATGCAGTCTTTGAAAAACGTCTCATATAGAGGTCAAAACCTCGCAACGAAATCAATTAATATGGAACGTTTTTAATCAATAAGAACGGGACATTTCAGTACTATTATGGGACGCTTGTGGATCTCGAATGCCAAGACTTAGATTCTGGTCAAGAGATCCTGGGCCGCTCGGTAACAATAGATCATTCGAGTGACTTGCATGTTAGCAACGAAGTTTGAGCGAGATTATACAACATCTTTGTTAAAGATTATAACCCGAACATTCTTAAATTAGAAGCTTACTATAAGTGGAAGATTTTCATAAATAGTATGATTCCAAATATAGAAACTTTTGAGAAATAATAACTTTTCTCGAAAAATGGTCACTGTTAATATAGTTTACTATATTAATAAACAAACTTATGTCTATTAGACATTAACTAATTAAACATTATATCTCTAGGTTGAGATCTCCGATTACATACTCCGTTCTTACGACTTGCGTGGAATTACTTACTTGCTACTAAGGTGAACTTCATAACCCATCTTTTTACTATTTCTTAACTGTTTTATAAACTTTGGGGTGAGACACATGCTTGCTTTTAAACTGTTTTACGCTTAGACACAAGTACTCGAAAACTTTATTTTGATTAGTTCAAACTGTGCTAACATTCTTTGATTCATGCTAAATCTCTGCCATGATATCGTTAGTTGCTGGAATTTTGGCAAGCTTAGTTATTGTGAGTAGCGCTATTGAGAATGACGTCTCTATCCGGATGACCGCTGGTCAATGGATACATAATAATGGTTAAACGACAAGAACGTGATGTGTTTAGGGTAACTTATGGTTAGTTTCGATATCATATACCTCAGCACTACTAACGAACTGATTAAACTTTATGACTAAATCTTGTGGTCTAAAAACTTGTTATAATTACTAAACCTATGTTGTTCACTCAACCATTTTGGTTGACACTTTAAGCATGTTTTGTCTCAGGTGAAGATTGTTAAAGACTATTTGCTATTTGGGCTTTGCTGCTTTTGGAGTCCGCATTTATACATTCACATTATTGCATTAAAACATTTATTGTAATGACTTAATACTTTCCGCTTCTTTAATACATTGGTTTATATTAAAAACGACTCATATACAGTCGTTCTCGTTTATACATACTTGTGTTGTGATATTGTGAAGTCGTATTTCTCCGGCCCTATTTGGGGGTATGACAGTAACTATTCGTATAGTTCTTTCCTCCTAGACTCATCTGTTAACATGTTCATTTTGAGATGCTTGTGTTGTGTCTAAGGTACAGTATGGGAATTGGTAATATAGAGTAAAGTCACTTGTGAGTCATATTTAATTACATTACACATTATTCTCTTTCAATACTTTGATTCAATATCCCTTTTTTGATAAGTTCATTCAACAACTAACTCTATACATCAGCTATAATTATAAATATACGTTTATAAATCCAACACACTATTAACATCAATTAGACGTGTTTCATAGCTTCCATGGTTTTGAAATGGAGTACATCGGTTCTCCTTAGGGATGGTTTACTTACTATCATTATAACTACAATTTTGGCGCTTAGGAGACACATAATTGTGTGGTATTCGTCGTACTTATTAAAACTATACCATATATAACTATTTGTCAATGTGGTAAAATTGGGCGGGTCGTTAATCATAATTAGATCAATTAATTACTTCATCTTACCTTTTGATCCAATGGTCATTAATCATTCCATGAAACCTATTAGCTAATAAATCATTATTAGCATTCAACATCTCTAAAATTCCCTTCAATTATATCCGGTTCCAAAAATGTATCAACAGTTTTACCACTAAATAATTGAGAAGAACATAAAAAAGTTACGTTATCACTGTCTGCAACTTTATTCGTTGTACCTATTACCATATACGAACCGTGTATTACTACTATTCTCGAATTTAAGTCCGTTACTTTATTTTGAGCAACAATTTTTTTATTTATATATTTACACATTAAATCTTTTGGAAAACTATATCGTTTATTTGTGTTATCATAGTTGAAAATTATCATAAACTATTATTATTTTATAAAACCCGCGAAATTGCGGGTCTTTAACTAGTTTTGATCTAAATTTGACAATACCTTTACTATATTGTTGATTTTTGGTGCACGCTTCTTAATACATGCACATTTTAAAAGTAAACGTTCCGACGAGCATAATGAAAATTTGATTTCTATAGAAACACAAAGTGGAAAAAGATGCTCCGTACATAGGACTAGCTGTGTAAATTTTATAATTTTAAAGGATTAAATTTGTAAATTTAAAAATCGAAGAAGTAAAACTTTAACTTTTTGAGCAAATGTTTCCTTCTAATCTGGTACAAGTACTTGAGTGGTACAAACTCAGAGACACAAACAAGAAGCCCCAAACGGAACCTAACCAAAAAAAGGCGGTGGAGGGGTTCTTAAGAAGTAATAAACCGCAGATGAACGCCAAGAAACAGAAATCATCATGTTATTCTGATGCGCATCATCATATTAACGATCTTGATGATGGTTGTTTGATGCATATCTTCAGCTTCTTATCCCCCATCCCAGGTATTCTTATTATTTTTTTCTATTAATTCACAATTTTCTGGAAATTTTAATCTATGATATTGTAAAACGCTGTTAGTTGTTATCTTACTTTTGATTGTTGCTAATTGTATTTAATTTGGTTATTGTGCTGTTATTATTATTAATTATTAAATTAAATTATTAATTATTTTTATTATTATTATTATCAAATTATTAAATTATCTATTATTATTTCTTTTATCAAAGCACAATTTTCTGGAAATTTTATCCTAAACTTCGTTTATTTCTTTTTTCGGTTGAATATTAGTATAATAACATAGATCTCTGTTGATATAGTAAAACCTCTATTGTGTGTTACCTACTTTTGATTGTTGCTAATTGTATTTAACAAGAGTTGTGGGTGGCTTCCTCTTCGATGGAAATGATTTTGATTAAAAAAATCGTGAACAAAAAAAAAAATCGTATGTAATAGTTGTTATATGTGTTCATATATGTTTTGCCCTATCTATTTCGTTTTTATGAGCATTTCTGGCCGGAGGTCCTTTTGGAAGCAATCTCTTTTGGAGTAGTGACTTCCTTCTAATCTAGGGTACAAGGAATGATTGTCTACACCCACCTCTCCCATACCCTACTTTTGTGGGATTGGGTATTGTTGTTGTTGTTGATGTGTTCATATATGTTATCCCACTCACTTTCCTCAAGTGATAAAGCTTAGGGGTGTGCATATCACAGGAAAAACCGAAGAACCGAACCGATAATCAGCGGGAACCAAATCAATCCTGAACCGAACCGAGCTATTTCGGGTCCAGTCATTGGTCCACATTTTGTCAAATTAACCCAAAAATAATTACAAAAATAACCAAACCAAACCGGAAAAAAATTTGGTCCGACCTTATGCTACATGCCTACATATTGGAACTCGGGACATAACTGAACCAAACTAGTTTAGTCAGGTTTTATACCATGCACACCTCTAATAAAGCTAGGAAAACAAATTTGGACCAATGAGGGGGTTCCAATCCCTCTTGTCCTTGGTATATATGATGATAAATTTTGACCAATGAGGGGGCTCCAATCCTCTTGTCCTTAGTATATATGATAATATATATGATAATTTGGTTCGTCGAATAGGGAAAACCTCATTCGTTTACGCATATTTAATTTGGTTAGTGATTCGTCCATATAAGCTACACACATGGCTGCCATACAAATTCCCACTTGAAAACTTACATTCACCTTGCAATAAATAGAAAGTTGGATGCACAAGAGAAAGGTTTTGGAAGTTTGGAAGGTAGATTTTGGGTCATAGTTTGTTATATTTCACGCTACTTAGCCCTTTAATTGATTCAATTGTAAAATAAGCTTGTATGTAGGAAAAATGGCATTTTGGAGATAGGGTGTGTGGCAAGATGAGGGTATATGTTTGGTTGTAGAATTATTTTCATCTTTAACTTCTATAAAACTGGATGAATCGTTTTTTTATTTATATTTTATAGATCTAATTAGAAGTATAAGAACATGTTCAAATGTTGTCATTTATACAAACATATTTTCTATCTCCACTGTGGAAAATAGTAAAAACCATAATTTGCAGCTTTCAAGTTTGTAGTGTGAATCAATTAATTTTTTTTGCTGTGAATAAAAGTTGAACAAGTGCTCTATTTTTTTAGGTTTTCCAAGAAAAATGTTCTGGAAAACATATTCATAATTCTACCACGAGATGCATTCTTAAATTAAGAAATACACCCTAAGGGTGAGAATACATAATATAATGTTTCATATGATGTCACAAAATCGTTGTTGAGTTTGCAGATCGGCATAACACAGCCCTCGTTTGCCACAGATGGCTTTTCTTGGCGTGTCACCCTCGATTATGGTTGCGAGTGGACCGCACTGTCGAAACCTTAACTGAATCCGGTGTCTTTCCTAGTATTCAAGAAGCTGTTTCTGCTGCTAGGTTTGTTGTTTGTCTGCTGAGTGTTTTACAGTTTGACATATAATTAATAAATTAATCTCTATTTTTTAAAACTACTCAGGCCAGGGGACACAATACTAATTGGAGCAGGGGGGTTCCATTTTACATCCAATATTCAAATTGATAAACCACTGTGCTTGGTATGTTATATAGTTTGCTCAATTCTTGTACTTTATTTTCCAATCCATACCTTTATGTTTGTTGGTAATATATGCTTGATACGTTATACATTAATGTGGAACATCTGATACATATAAATTCACACTCAAGAGACTTTCATTCATCTTTGTTTGATTTATTCGATGCTTATCAGATAATAATGTGTTGTCTTGGTCTGTGTTCAAGTCAACATTTCCGTCTTTCCCTATTATTGTACTAATCATATCTGTAATAACTTTCTATTTATTGATATAGATTTCAATTAATACTGTATAACTCCGCTGGTGGAAGAATTTTAGCCTACTTTTAGTTAACCCTAATTCCATAAATAAAACATTACCGTTTTTCCATATTAATACAATTGTTCAGATTGGAGGAGGCGATGGTCCTGATGATACCACACTTATATGTACCCGAGGTTCCGACAGGTTTGCACATTACAACACCACCTTTTTTTCCTTCTAATAAATTGCTTGATCGCGTATGCATTTTTTATTTATTTATCTAAACTACAGTGCATTCGAGTTCCTTTCAACTTGCAAACTGGCAAACCTAACAGTAAAGGCAGAATTGGGCTGCTGCTTACTTCATAGAAGTGGTAGACTGATTATCGATTACTGCAATCTGCAATGTGAATACAACCCTTTGGACTATCTCTCGTATGCTATTATCACGACAGCTGGAAGTTTTGACCCGTTACTGCCATCCACTACAAAGGGAAACGGCGATAGCGTGTCGGTTTCTCAAACTCGAATCAAAGGAGGTGCGAAAGCTGTTTTGACTAGCGGCACACTTGCACTGCAAGGAGTCCGTGTTATATATGCACGGACATCTATATTATTCTGGTTTGATGTTGTTCACCAATTATAGTTGGATAGTTATCCAACTAGCTATTTTCAAGATGTTAAATGGAAGTCATGGGTTCAAACCCCGTCCTTGTCTTTTTAATCGTTGGTTATGTGATAGTTGTAGTTGTAGAACCAGTCAAGAGGCCAATTACTCTGTAACTACAATTGTGCTGTATTGGTGCTGTAAATCACCTTTCTTATGTTTACTTTGGTAATTGTGTTTTTTGATGCTGTTTATTTTAGATCTTTGTTGGTTGTCAATTTGTAGAACTTTGGAAGTCATCAATGTTTTTTCAATTGTTTTCTGTCTTTATTTGTAGGCAACATACTAGTGGATTTGATATGTGTGGCAGTTATAAATTAAATCTAGTCGATTTGATATGTGTGACAGTTATAATTATACTGCATAGATTCATAGTTAAATGTCACTTTTTATTTTTTTACTTTAAGCATATACTTTTTTGTAAATGTGTCAAAGGTAAATAAAAGTAAGGGAAAATGTTAATTATTTTTCCGAAAAAGCATAAAATTAAATTGAAAAATACACACTTCATCTGAACAAGGAAAAGGTCTAAAATACAAACATATGCGTCATTGGCATCAGATGACCATTACAAGTTTAGAAAAATTACAACCAACCAGACGAATTAAACCTCGATCTAAGAACTAAGCATCCGTAAGTAAATCCACGGTTGGGATAATCAAATGTAGAGTTGATCGGACTGATTGATCACACCAAATGCAACTTACTTCGAGATTGGGAGGGCAAATTTGTCTTTGCACGAGAACTCGTTTGACGGGAATGGAGCCTTGTAGAACTAGTTAATGGAAAAACTCAATTTTTGAAGGAATAGCTTTGTACCAAAGATACGAAGCCCATGAGGGAGCATTATTACTATTAGGCTATTAGCATTCATTAATAATCTCAAGCCATCCGCTACTGTACGTGTATGTGTGGATTAAATTATGAAGCCAAATAATGTTATCCTCCATTAAAGCCTTTAAGGTCACGTGGGAAATCATGCAGGATAACACAAATGGCCATTATTTTCATAGCTGTTGAAGAAACATCAACCCACAATGCCAATAATAGGTGCAAGAGTGAGACGAGCATCGCAAAAGATTGACTCATTCAACAGGTTACCTTGAAACCACTAAACACACCAATAAGAGATTAGATAGACCATTTCCAATCTTCCACTTCGCGGGCTTATAGAGTACACGGTGCCCCCGTCTCATCGCCACCGTCCTCATAAACCAAAGCCGGAATTGACAGTCGGTCGACCCGGGACAGCGCCGATTCTGCCGTCGGTTGCCAATGTCAGCAGCTCGACGCTGCATTTTCGACCGTTTGTTTTTTATTTTCAAATTGCAGCCGTTTTTAACGGCTAGTTTTAGCTAAATTCTTTTTCTCAATTTTTATCTCCTATAAATACTACATTATATTATACCATTTTACTCACGACTTATCCATCACTTTCTCTCTACAATATATAAATTACCACTTTATTTATTTTTATATTTTAAGCACAAAATGTCGTCTTCTTCGAGTTCTTCCCAAGACAATTTCACACACTATACACTTAACCTACTAGATGAGGATGTTTCTTCTGAAGATGATGTAAACTCACGTCGTTACATACGCCGTGATCATTATGAAGCACATGCTCGTTTGCTGGACGATTATTTTGAAGAGGGTTGCAAATATAGGGGTGATAATTTCAAATGACGATTTTGAATGCGGCGACGTGTTTTACTTAGAATTATGCATGATATTCTAAGCTACTCTACAAATTCATTGCCGTATTATTTTGGATGGTTTCATCGAAGACAAGATTCACGTGATATGCGGAGTATTAGCCCTAGATATATATGTATATATGTCTGCAAAACTATACTTTAGTCTCTCCCTAACTTTCAATCTAAAACCTAGTCGAAACATCGTCAATTGAAATCATTCATCAAACAACTTAACTACAAAAAAGTAGGAAAAAAAAGAAATGGCCCGAAAAAAGTAACCTAAGTTACCCAATTTGACAAGCAAGAACCCCCAATTTGCACAAGCCCGAAAAGAATTGCAATTTAATTTTTGCTCGCAAAAAAGATTGCGTGTTCAAATTTTTTAAAATTGAGGAATATCCAATGAACAAAAAATCTAAAATCACGAATTACTTCAAATTGAGACTGGAACAGATTACTAATGCTTCGATTATCATTTTTTGTGAAGCAACTTGATCCAAAACATCATGAAAAATAACGAATCGAGATGAACAGAACAAGTCGACTTCTTCATCTCAATTCGTTGTTTTTCATGATGTTTTGGATTAAGTTGCTTCACAAAAAATGATAATCGAAGCATTAGTAATCTGTTGCAAGTCTCAATTTGAAGTAATTAGTGATTTAGATTTTGTGTTCATTGGATATTACCTCAATTTTTAAAATTTGAACACGCAATCCTTTTTGTGAGCAAAAATTAAATTGCAATCCTTTTCGGGCTTGTGCAAATTGGGAGTGATGGATAATCGTGTGTACTTTTAGTCAGATTAACGCAGCGGATAGTTAAAATAATAATCAATTATTATTTTATAAACCATTTACAAAATTAAATATTCATATATTTAAATTTAATAAAACATACACACGATTAATCTTTCCCAATGATCCAGTTACACCATAATAATTTTCATGAATATAAAACAAAAGAGGAGTTAACGATATACCTTTCTTGGAGAAATTAATGAGACGGAGAGAAACTTACGATCAAAAATATGACCGTCTCTTTGGATAGTCCACACTACACTTCAAACGACCGTCAATGGATGCTAGTCCAAACCCAAGTAATATAAATCAACCTTTGGTTAATATTATGAAACCAAAATATGTAATATGTGTTTTTTCAGTTCACCGAAAGAATGAGATATGAATTAATTATTACTTGCACCAAATTAGACCAAATATATATAGATATTTTTTCAAAACACCCGTGAACCTTTATGAATTAACCCGTGAATCTAGACCAAATATATATCATAAAGTCGTATTTCTCAAATACTTTAGGGGTATGTTATGTAACTTATAATTAATAATTTCTATCATGTCGCTTTCATGTGAATAGTAAATTAATTAATTTCGATTCATTTACTATTCATATGAATAGTAAATGAATTAATTTCGATTTACTATTTTGTTACTTGAGTAATATATATACATCATATATATATTTTATTTGACGTCTCGATGTATATGTGTATGATCCGGAAAGCTCAAATGAGGTTGGCCATATAGTTATATGTTGTACCTTGCACATTAATCCTACAGACTCCCACTTGTGCATGACATAACACCAAGTAACTATACAAACAATGGTAAGCGTCTAGCAACACGTCATTGTCCCCAAATTCATGTGAGGGTAGTTTCTCGAACTGTTTATGGTAAGTTTTAAATGTCATTCGTTTTTTTGTTTCAGATACTTTAGTTAAACTTGAGATATGGATCATCGGTCATTCTCATTTGTTTAACAATTTTATTTCTCGATCTTAGAACTGAATTAGATCACCAAATTAATTAAGTATCATCTTAATTACATCTGAGTGGGGTCATACAAATATCTTATTCATTCATCGAGGAGCTCAAAAAGTATCTAACTCCAAACATTTTAGAGGAACAAATCCTATATTGTATACACGTGTCTATCACGAGCTTTACATTATACCCAATAATAGCCTTTATAACAGCCTTATTCAGGACAGCGTTTAACCATATCAAAGTACAATGTTCCACACATCAAAACTGGCGTGCATCTCAAGTCTAAGGACATAAAGACATAATCACTAAAAGATTCACTACTGACAATGATCCATGTAGTGACATCTCGATTGGGTCATTCCAATATTCATCATCAATGAATACATATGAATTTTGGCCTCTACAAGTTAACTATTTATCATCAATAAATATAACCAAAACTTCATATTAATCTTAATTCATGTTATTCCCATAACATAATTGATTATGGAGATTTTGAATAATCAACAATTACTCATGGATTAAACATGCTAATATAGAACACAGTAATATATATGAAAACGATCATACCATCAATATATCAATTCATTATGATAAAACTGTTTAATGTTCCAAAAATATTCAAGTATTAAATTACAAATTAAAAATATCAGCAGCATAACGAAGTTAAATACTACTAGAATGATCATCATGCTTGTTGTGCATCATGAGCTTCATGAACGGTTCGACCATGTAACGACCCAAACCAAGCCACGAACAACCCGCGATTAAATATCAAAATAAAAATAAAAAATTATTTGTTCAGCAACTGGCGCGGCACGCCAGTACCCCGCGCGGCGCGCCGATCTGGTCTGTCCAAAAAGTCTTGAAACGTGAAAATGTTTGACCACCTCCCGGCATAATTAGACAAAACGCTTTTCACTACATATTCAAATATGTAAAACTAGCACGTTCCATTAATAAAAAGGGTTTTACAACGCTGGGCCCACTTATGCCCAAATTACCCTTAAAGTACGAATTACAAGTTTTCGACCACAAGACTTTTAATACAAAATAAAACCGAGCATGGCGATTGGGGATACGCTACCCAATCCTAATCAATCCAAAAGCAAGCCTTCTAAAGCAACTACGCAAGTCCACTAGTCCCCACGCTTACCCGAGCCACCGCATCCATGCAAATCTATAAAAAGGTAAACAACGAGAGGGTAAGCTAACGCTTAGTGAGTGAAAATATACTACATACATACATATGTATAAAATGGATACGCCACACAAAATATCAAATACCGCATACCGAAGCATCCCTGTATAAGGCAACTACACTAAGCATACCGTATGATCTCTAAGCAACAAGCTAAAGATATCAACAAGTATAAGTTTACCAACGACGATGTGAACAACGCCAATAAGCTACACCCGGAGGGTTAGCTACAACACAATAATACAACAATATATATATATATATATATATATATATATATATATATATATATATATATATATATATAACAATATATAAACGAATAAGGTTAACCCCTTAACCCATTACCGAATACCAAGCACCACAATGAAGATTGGCCGAGCTACACGAGCCTTAGTAATCCGAAACCACACGAGATTACTATCTTCAACAAGACAACATCGAGGTTGGCCGAACTACACGAGCCTTAGTAATCCGAAACCACACGAGATTACTACCTCAATAAGATGACCGAACTACATGCGTCATCGTGAATCCGAACTACACGCGACTCACTTCTCAACATCAAAACCCTTCGCCATTGGGGTTATATCATCCATATCACAACCACGTGTGATAATGTACACACCAAATGTGTACTTCGTCAAAGGTGATCAACCAAAACGCACAACCGTGCCAATTGGACCTATACACAAGTCCATCAAAACCACCTATATGTGAAGTGTGCTCTATAGCCGAGAATCACTTCACCCGACCCGTGTAGTGACCCGAACTTTTCCATGTTTATATATATATATTAAATGAAATTGTTATTTACATGATTAAGTGTTTCCAACATGTTAAGCAATCAAACTTGTTAAGACTTGATTAATTGAAATATGTTTCATATAGACAATTGACCACCCAAGTTGACCGGTGATTCACGAACGTTAAAACTTGTAAAAACTATATGATGACATATATATGGATATATATATAGTTAACATGATACTATGATAAGTAAACATATCATTAAGTATATTAACAATGAACTACATATGTAAAAACAAGACTACTAACTTAATGATTTTTAAACGAGACATATATGTAACGATTATCGTTGTAAAGACATTTAATATATATATATCATATTAAGAGATATTCATACATGATAATATCATGATAATATAATAATTTAAAATCTCATTTGATATTATAAACATTGGGTTAACAACATTTAACAAGATCGTTAACCTAAAGGTTTCAAAACAACACTTACATGTAACGACTAACTATGACTTAACGACTCAGTTAAAATGTATATACATGTAGTGTTTTAATATGTATTTATACACTTTTTAAAGACTTCAATACACTTATCAAAATACTTCTACTTAACAAAAATGCTTACAATTACATCCTCGTTCAGTTTCATCAACAATTCTACTCGTATGCACCCGTATTCGTACTCGTACAATACACAGCTTTTAGATGTATGTACTATTGGTATATACACTCCAATGATCAGCTCTTAGAAGCCCATGTGAGTCAACTAACACACGTGGGAACCATCATTTGGAAACTAGCATGAAATATCTCATAAAATTACAAAAATATGAGTAATCATTCATGACTTATTTACATGAAAACAAAATTACATATCCTTTATATCTAATCCATACACCAACGACCAAAAACACCTACAAACACTTTCATTCTTCAATTTTCTTCATATAATTGATCTCTCTCAAGTTCTATCTTCAAGTTCTAAGTGTTCTTCATAAATTTTACAAGTTCTAGTTTCATAAAATCAAGAATACTTCCAAGATTGCAAGTTTACTTCCAAGTTTTCTAAATCCATTCCAAGTAATCATCCAAGATCAAGAAACCTTTGTTACTTACAGTAGGTTATCTTTTTAATACAAGGTAATAATCATATTCAAACTTTAATTCAATTTCTATAACTATAACAATCTTATTTCGAGTGGAAATCTTACTTGAAATTGTTTTCGTGTCATGATTCTGCTTCAAGAACTTTCATGCCATCCAAGGATCCTTTGAAGCTAGATCCATTTTTCTCATTTCCAGTAGGTTTATCCAAGGAACTTGAGGTAGTAATGATGTTCATAACATCATTCGATTCATACATAAAAAGCTGTCTTATTCAACGTTATAAACTTGTAATCACTAGAACATAGTTTAGTTAATTCTAAACTTGTTCGCAAATAAAAGTTAATCCTTCTAACTTGAATTTTAAAATCAACTAAACACATATTCTATATCTATATGATATGCTAACTTAATGATTTAAAACCTGGAAACACGAAAAACACCGTAAAACCGGATTTACGCCGTCGTAGTAACACCGCGGGCTGTTTTGGGTTAGTTAATTAAAAACTATGATAAGCTTTGATTTAAAAGTTGTTATTCTGGAAAAATGATTTTTATTATGAACATGAAACTATATCCAAAAATTATGGTTAAACTCAAAGTGGAAGTATGTTTTCTAAAATAGTCATCTAGACGTCGTTCTTTCGACTGAAATGACTACCTTTACAAAAATGACTTGTAACTTATTTTTCTGACTATAAACCTATACTTTTTCTATTTAGATTCATAAAATAGAGTTCAATATGAAACCATAGCAATTTGATTCACTCAAAAAGGATTTAAAATGAAGAAGTTATGGGTAAAACAAGATTGGATAATTTTTCTCATTTTAGCTACGTGAAAATTGGTAACAAATCTATTCAAACCATAACTTAATCAACTTGTATTGTATATTATGTAATCTTGAGATACCATAGACACGTATACAATGTTTCGACCTATCATGTCGACACATCTATATATATTTCGGAACAACCATAGACACTCTATATGTGAATGTTGGAGTTAGCTATACAGGGTTGAGGTTGATTCCAAAATATATATAGTTTGAGTTGTGATCAATACCGAGATACGTATACACTGGGTCGTGGATTGATTCAAGATAATATTTATCGATTTATTTCTGTACATCTAACTGTGGACAACTAGTTGTAGGTTACTAACGAGGACAGCTGACTTAATAAACTTAAAACATCAAAATATATTAAAAGTGTTGTAAATATATTTTGAACATACTTTGATATATATGTATATATTGTTATAGGTTCGTGAATCAACCAGTGGCCAAGTCTTACTTCCCGACGAAGTAAAAATCTGTGAAAGTGAGTTATAGTCCCACTTTTAAAATCTAATATTTTTGGGATGAGAATACATGCAGGTTTTATAAATGATTTACAAAATAGACACAAGTACGTGAAACTACATTCTATGGTTGAATTATCAAAATCGAATATGCCCCTTTTTTTAAGTCTGGTAATCTAAGAATTAGGGAACAGACACCCTAATTGACGCGAATCCTAAAGATAGATCTATTGGGCCTAACAAACCCCATCCAAAGTACCAGATGCTCTAGTACTTCGAAATTTATATCATATCCGAAGGGTGTCCCGGAATGATGGGGATATTCTTATATATGCATCTTGTTAATGTCAATTACCAGGTGTTCACCATATGAATGATTTTTATCTCTATGTATGGGATGTGTATTGAAATATGAAATCTTGTGGTCTATTATTATGATTTGATATATATAGGTTAAACCTATAACTCACCAACATTTTTGTTGACGTTTTAAGCATGTTTATTCTCAGGTGAATATTAAGAGCTTCCGCTGTCGCATACTTAAATAAGGACGAGATTTGGAGTCCATGCTTGTATGATATTGTGTAAAAACTGCATTCAAGAAACTTATTTTGTTGTAACATATTTGTATTGTAAACCATTATGTAATAGTCGTGTGTAAACAGGATATTTTAGATTATCATTATTTGATAATCTACGTAAAGCTTTTTAAAACCTTTATCTATGAAATAAAGGTTATGGTTTGTTTTAAAAATGAATGCAGTCTTTGAAAAACGTCTCATATAGAGGTCAAAACCTCGCAATGAAATCAATTAATATGGAACGTTTTTAATCAATAAGAACGGGACATTTCAGTTGGTATCCGAGCGTTGGTCTTAGAGAACCAGAAATTTACATTAGTGTGTCTTATCGAGTTTGTTAGGATGCATTAGTGAGTCTGGACTTCGACCGTGTTTTCTTTAAAAATGATTGCTTAACATTTTTGTTGGAAACTATATATTATTAACATGTATATATTATGTGATATATTAATCTCTTAACATGTTTGATATTGTGTGATAGATGTCTACCTCTAGCACAAATCCCATTGACTCACCTAATAATAACGAAGAGTCGAATATATATTGGACTGATTCACAAGTTCCCGAAGAAGAACCGGAAGAAGAATCAGAACCGGAAGAAGAATCAGAACCGGAAGAGGAGGAACCGGAGGAGGAAATAGAACCGGTGGGGGAAATAATAAAACGGTTAAGTAAAAGAAAATCCTCAACCAACCAACCAAGGTTAATTATGGTCAATGGTGTTTCCGCCAAGGAAGCAAAATATTGGGAGGATTACCAATTCTCCGATGAATCGGATTCCGACGAGAATTCCGATGATGTTATAGAAATTACCCCAACTGAATTTAAAAAGGCAAAAGAAAATAATAAGGAAAATGGCATAAAAATAGAGAAATCTAATTCCAACCCCGATGAACTTTATATGTATCGTCAACCTCCGAAGCCCTTAAGTTGTAACAATGACCCGGGAACCTCTAAACCACCAGGTTTTTCTAAACCGTTGTGAAAAACGACAGCTCGTATTAGGGGAACATCATATATCCCTAGAAACTTGGCAAAACGAACCAAAACCGAAGAAGAAGAAATGAGCGAGTCGGAATAAGATAGTTGTATTCGTGTGGTGTAATATATGTAATATAGTGTGCATATGCTTTATGATATATGTAAAAATTGCTTGTATTAATAAGTATTTTTTTTATGAATCTAACTCTTGTCTATTTTACAGTATAAAAACACAAAATGGATAGAAAACCCAATATTTTAAGAGACCTACCCGGAGACATGATTGATGAAATCTTGTCTAGAGTCGGTCAGAATTCTTCGGCACAACTATTTAAGGCGAGATCAGTTTGTAAGACATTCGAAGAACGTTCCAAGAATGCCTTGGTTTATAAAAGGCTTTCGTTCGAAAGATGGGGGATATCACATTGGGAAATCCATAAGTTACGATGTGTTTACTTTGACGCATATATTGCGGGGAACCCAAATGCAATTTTACGCAATGGGTTAAGAAATTATTTTGACTCAATATATCCGAATATTGGACTTCGTGATTTAGAAAAAGCGGCTAACATGCAACATAAAGAAGCATGTTATGCTTACGGATTAGTAATGTTCGCTTCTCACCAAAGTGAGAACAAGAACATCGGGCTACAACTATTAAACAAAACGTTCTCACAAGTGACGGAGTCGGTAATTGGGGTAAGAAATGAGGTTTTTAGGTTATTACGAGACTGTTGGTCATTACGTAACCCTCTTCCCTTTGACGATGTTACAACACGCTGTCTTATCAACGGCCATAATGGTTATGTTCCACAAGACCAAGGATGGGAAGTAGTCCTAGTAAAACCAGAATGCATGACTTGTTTCTGGATGTATGAATTACGTGTCTTTATTGCCTTTGCTGAACGACTTGTGTACTAGCTAGAATTATCTTCACAACTATCTTGTATCAAAGTTATTGTGTGCTATATTTCATGCTTTATGTAAAATAAGCGGTATTGTAAGTTTGTAAAATATTGTATAAAAGTTTGAACGCGAAATATTATTATAATCAGTTTTTCATATAGAATTGTAGTAGTTGAATTGTATATTAGCTACTAAGTATGAACTTAACGGGTAGGTACTACCCGAATTTAAACTTATAAAACGCTAATATGAAGAAAAAGCTTTTATAAATGAGTTCATATTATGCTATGAAATACTATTAACTACTCTTAATATTCTGTATGATTAACTTGTTCCATTTGACTATTTTGAAGGAAATTGCACCGACTACTCGACACACCGTGAATATGAATGAAGAGGAATTCCGTACTTTTCTAGCTTCAAACATAGCTGCAGTACAGGCTGCGCTACATACCAACAATAACCTTAGATCTAGCAGTACAGGAAATCGTGTAGGATGCACCTACAAAGAATTCACTGCCTGCAAACCTTTGGAATTTGATTGAACCGAAGGACCGATCGGATTGAAACGGTGGACCGAGAAGGTCGAATCGGTGTTTGCCATAAGTAAGTGTACTGAAGAGGACAAAGTGAAGTACGCTACACATACCTTCACAGGTTCTGCGTTAACATGGTGGAATACCTATCTAGAGCAAGTGGGACAAGACGATGCGTACGCACTACCATGGTCAGCATTCAAGCACTTGATGAACGAGAAGTACCGTCCCAGAACCGAGGTCAATAAGCTCAAGACAGAACTTAGAGGGTTACGAACCCAAGGATTTGATATTACCACGTACGAAAGACGATTCACAGAATTGTGCCTATTGTGTCCGGGAGCATTCGAAGATGAGGAAGAGAAGATTGACGCGTTTGTGAAAGGATTACCGGAAAGAATCCAAGAAGATATAAGTTCACACGAGCCCGCCTCCATACAACAGGCATGTAGAATGGCTCACAAACTAGTGAACCAGATTGAAGAAAGAATTAAAGAACAGACTGCTGAAGAGGCCAATGTGAAGCAAGTCAAAAGAAAGTGGGAGGAAAATGGTGATAAGAATCACCAATACAACAACAACAGCAATTACAACAATAATCGCAACAATTATCCCAACAATCGCAACATCAATCGCAACTACAACAAACGGCCCAACAACAACAACAACAACAACAACAACAACAGCAACTACAACAATCATCCCAACAACAATAATAACCGCAACAACAACAATCAGAAGCAGCTATGCCAATGGTGTGAAAAGTATCGATCGGGGTTCTGCACCAAATTTTGCAACAAGTGTAAAAGAAATGATCATAGCGCGGTGAAGTGTGAGGTCTACGGACCAGGGGTTAATAGAACGAAAGGAACAAATGGTGTCGGAACGAGTAATGGAGGAGCAAGTAGTGTCGGAGCAAGTTATGCCAATGTAGTTTGTTATAAATGTGGAAAACCGGGCCACATTATTAGAAATTGCCCGAACCAGGAGAACACGAATGGACAAGGCCGCGGAAGAGTTTTCAATATTAATGCGGCATAGGTACAGGAAGACCCGGAGCTTGTTACGGGTACGTTTCTTATTGACAATAAATCTGCTTACGTTTTATTTGATTCGGGTGCGGATAGAAGCTATATGAGTAGAGATTTTTGTGCTAAATTAAGTTGTCCATTAACGCCTTTGGATAGTAAATTTTTACTCGAATTAGCAAATGGTAAATTAATTTCAGCAGATAATATATGTCGGAATCGAGAAATTAAACTGGTTAGCGAAACATTTAAGATTGATTTGATACCAGTAGAGTTAGGGAGTTTTGATGTGATAATCGGTATGGACTGGTTGAAAGAAGTGAAAGCAGAGATCGTTTATTACAAAAATGCAATTCGCATTATACGAGAAAAAGGAAAACCCTTAATGATGTACGGAGAAAAGGGCAACATGAAGCTACATCTTATTAGTAATTTGAAGGCACAAAAACTAATAAGAAAAGGTTGCTATGCTGTTCTAGCACACGTCGAGAAAGTACAAACCGAAGAAAAGAGCATCAATGATGTTCCCATTGCAAAAGAATTTCCCGATGTATTTCCGAAAGAATTACCGGGATTACCCCCACATCGATCCGCTGAATTTCAAATAGATCTTGTACCAGGAGCTGCACCAATACCTCGTGCTCCTTACAGACTCGCACCCAGCGAGATGAAAGAACTGCAAAGCTAATTACAAGGGCTTTTAGAGCGTGGTTTCATTCGACCAAGCACATCACCGTGGGGAGCTCCTGTTTTGTTTGTAAAGAAGAAAGATGGTACATTCAGGTTGTGTATCGACTACCGAGAGTTGAACAAACTTACCATCAAGAACCGCTACCCACTACCGAGAATCGACGACTTATTTGATCAACTACAAGGCTCGTCTGTTTATTCAAAGATTGACTTACGTTCCGGGTATCATCAAATGCGGGTGAAAGAAGATGATATTCCAAAGACTGATTTCAGAACACGTTACGGTCATTACGAGTTTATGGTCATGCCGTTTGGTTTAACTAATGCACCAGCTGTGTTCATGGACCTTATGAACTGAGTGTGTGGACCATACCTTGACAAGTTTGTCATTGTTTTCATTGATGACATACTTATTTACTCAAAGAATGACCAAGAACACGGTGAACATTTGAGAAAGGTGTTAGAAGTATTGAGGAAGGAAGAATTGTACGCTAAGTTTTCAAAGTGTGCATTTTGGTTGGAAGAAGTTCAATTCCTCGGTCACATAGTGAACAAAGAAAGTATTAAGGTGGATCCGGCAAAGATAGAAACTGTTGAAAAGTGGGAAACCCCGAAAACTCCGAAACACATACGCCAGTTTTTAGGACTAGCTGGTTACTACAGAAGGTTCATCCAAGACTTTTCCAGAATAGCAAAACCCTTGACTGCATTAACGCATAAAGGGAAGAAATTTGAATGGAATGATGAACAAGAGAAAGCATTTCAGTTATTGAAGAAAAAGCTAACTACGGCACCTGTATTGTCATTGCCTGAAGGGAATGATGATTTTGTGATTTATTGTGATGCATCAAAGCAAGGTCTCGATTGTGTATTAATGCAACGAACGAAGGTGATTGCTTACGCGTCTAGACAATTGAAGATTCACGAACAAAATTATACGACGCATGATTTGGAAGTAGGCGCGGTTGTTTTTGCATTAAAGACTTGGAGGCACTACTTATATGGGGTCAAAAGTATTATATATACCGACCACAAAAGTCTTCAACACATATTTAATCAGAAACAACTGAATATGAGGCAGCGTAGGTGGATTGAATTATTGAATGATTACGACTTTGAGATTCGTTACCACCCGGGGAAGGCAAATGTGGTAGCCGATGCCTTGAGCAGGAAGGACAGAGAACCCATTCGAGTAAAATCTATGAATATAATGATTCATAATAACCTTACTACTCAAATAAAGGAGGCGCAACAAGGAGTTTTAAAAGAGGGAAATTTAAAGGATGAAATACCCAAAGGATCGGAGAAGCATCTTAATATTCGGGAAGACGGAACCCGGTATAGGGCTGAAAGAATTTGGGTGCCAAAATTTGGGGATATGAGAGAAATGGTACTTAGAGAAACTCATAAAACCAGATACTCAATACATCCTGGAACGGGGAAGATGTACAAGGATCTTAAGAAACATTTTTGGTGGCCAGGTATGAAAGCCGATATTGCTAAATATGTAGGAGATTGTTTGACGTGTTCTAAGGTCAAAGCTGAACATCAGAAACCATCAGGTCTACTACAACAACCTGAAATCCCGGAATGGAAATGGGAAAACATTACCATGGATTTCATTACTAAATTGCCAAGGACTGCAAGTGGTTATGATACTATTTGGGTAATAGTTGATCGTCTCACCAAGTCAGCATACTTCCTGCCAATAAGAGAAGATGACAAGATAGAGAAGTTAGCACGACTGTATTTGAAGGAAGTCGTCTCCAGACATGGAATACCAATCTCTATTATCTCTGATAGGGATGGCAGATTTATTTCAAGATTCTGGCAGACATTACAGCAAGCATTGGGAACTCGTCTAGACATGAGTACTGCCTATCATCCACAAACTGATGGGCAGAGCGAAAGGACGATACAAACGCTTGAAGACATGCTACGAGCATGTGTTATTGATTTCGTAAACAGTTGGGATCGACATCTACCGTTAGCAGAATTTTCCTACAACAACAGCTACCATTCAAGCATTGAGATGGCGCCGTTTGAAGCACTTTATGGTAGAAAGTGCAGGTCTCCGATTTGTTAGAGTGAAGTGGGGGATAGACAGATTACGGGTCCGGAGATTATACAAGAAACTACCGAGAAGATCATCCAAATTCAACAACGGTTGAAAACCGCCCAAAGTCAACAAAAGAGCTACGCTGACATTAAAAGAAAAGATATAGAATTTGAAATTGGAGAGATGGTCATGCTTAAAGTTGCACCTTGGAAAGGCGTTGTTCGATTTGGTAAACGAGGGAAATTAAATCCAAGGTATATTGGACCATTCAAGATTATTGATCGTGTCGGACCAGTAGCTTACCGACTTGAGTTACCTCAACAACTCGCGGCTGTACATAACACTTTCCACGTCTCGAATTTGAAGAAATGTTTTGCTAAAGAAGATCTCACTATTCTGTTAGATGGAATCCAAATCAACGAAAAACTTCAATTCATCGAAGAACCCGTCGAAATAATGGATCGTGAGGTTAAAAGACTTAAGCAAAACAAGATACCAATTGTTAAGGTTCGATGGAATGCTCGTAGAGGTCCTGAGTTCACCTGGAACGTGAAGATCAGATGAAGAAGAAATACCCGCATCTATTTCTAGAAGATTCGTCAACACCTTCAACAGCTTAAAATTTCGGGACGAAATTTCTTTAACGGGTAGGTACTGTAGTGACCCGAACTTTTCCATGTTTATATATATATTAAATGAAATTGTTATTTACATGATTAAGTGTTTCCAACATGTTAAGCAATCAAACTTGTTAAGACTTGATTAATTGAAATATGTTTCATATAGACAATTGACCACCCAAGTTGACCGGTGATTCACGAACGTTAAAACTTGTAAAAACTATATGATGACATATATATGGATATATATATAGTTAACATGATACTATGATAAGTAAACATATCATTAAGTATATTAACAATGAACTACATATGTAAAAACAAGACTACTAACTTAATGATTTTTAAACGAGACATATATGTAACGATTATCGTTGTAAAGACATTTAATGTATATATATCATATTAAGAGATATTCATACATGATAATATTATGATAATATAATAATTTAAAATCTCATTTGATATTATAAACATTGGGTTAACAACATTTAACAAGATTGTTAACCTAAAGGTTTCAAAACAACACTTACATGTAACGACTAACGATGACTTAACGACTCAGTTAAAATGTATATACATGTAGTGTTTTAATATGTATTTATACACTTTTTAAAGACTTCAATACACTTATCAAAATACTTCTACTTAACAAAAATGCTTACAATTACATCCTCGTTCAGTTTCATCAACAATTCTACTCGTAAGCACCCGTATTCGTACTCGTACCATACACAGCTTTTAGATGTATGTACTATTGGTATATACACTACAATGATCAGCTCTTAGAAGCCCATGTGAGTCATCTAACACATGTGGGAACCATCATTTGGCAACTAGCATGAAATATCTCATAAAATTACAAAAATATGAGTAATCATTCATGACTTATTTACATGAAAACAAAATTACATATCCTTTATATCTAATCCATACACCAACGACCAAAAACACCTACAAACACTTTCATTCTTCAATTTTTTTCATCTAATTGATCTCTCTCAAGTTCTATCTTCAAGTTCTAAGTGTTCTTCATAAATTTTACAAGTTCTAGTTTCATAAAATCAAGAATACTTCCAAGATTGCAAGTTTACTTCCAAGTTTTCTAAATCCATTCCAAGTAATCATCCAAGATCAAGAAACCTTTGTTACTTACAGTAGGTTATCTTTCTAATACAAGGAAATAATCATATTCAGACTTTAATTCAATTTCTATAACTATAACAATCTTATTTCGAGTGGAAATCTTACTTGAAATTGTTTTCGTGTCATGATTCTGCTTCAAGAACTTTCAAGCCATCCAAGGATCCTTTGAAGCTAGATCCATTTTTCTCATTTCCAGTAGGTTTATCCAAGGAACTTGAGGTAGTAATGATGTTTATAACATCATTCGATTCATACATAAAAAGCTGTCTTATTCAACGTTATAAACTTATAATCACTAGAACATAGTTTAGTTAATTCTAAACTTGTTCGCAAATAAAAGTTAATCCTTCTAACTTGACTTTTAAAATCAACTAAAAACATGTTCTATATCTATATGATATGCTAACTTAATGATTTAAAACCTGGAAACACGAAAAACACCGTAAAACCGGATTTACGCCGTCGTAGTAACACCGCGGGCTGTTTTGGGTTAGTTAATTAAAAACTATGATAAGCTTTGATTTAAAAGTTTTTATTCTGGGAAAATGATTTTTATTATGAACATGAAGCTATATCCAAAAATTATGGTTAAACTCAAAGTGGAAGTATGTTTTCTAAAATGGTCATCTAGACGTCGTTCTTTCGACTGAAATGACTACCTTTACAAAAATGACTTGTAACTTATTTTTATGACTATAAACCTATACTTTTTCTGTTTAGATTCATAAAATAGAGTTCAATATGAAACCATAGCAATTTGATTCACTCAAAAAGGATTTAAAATGAAGAAGTTATGGGTAAAACAAGATTGGATAATTTTTCTCATTTTAGCTACGTAAAAATTGGGAACAAATCTATTCAAACCATAACTTAATCAACTTGTATTGTATATTATGTAATCTTGAGATACCATAGACACGTATACAATGTTTCGACCTATCATGTCGACACATCTATATATATTTCGGAACAACCATAGACACTCTATATGTGAATGTTGAAGTTAGCTATACAGGGTTGAGGTTGATTCCAAAATATATATAGTTTGAGTTGTGATCAATACCGAGATACGTATACACTGGGTCATGGATTGATTCAAGATAATATTTATCGATTTATTTCTGTACATCTAACTGTGGACAACTAGTTGTAGGTTACTAACGAGGACAGCTGACTTAATAAACTTAAAACATCAAAATATATTAAAAGTGTTGTAAATATATTTTGAACATACTTTGATATATATATGTATATATTGTTATAGGTTCGTGAATCAACCAGTGGCCAAGTCTTACTTCCCGACGAAGTAAAAATCTGTGAAAGTGAGTTATAGTCCCACTTTTAAAATCTAATATTTTTGGGATGAGAATACATGCAGGTTTTATAAATGATTTACAAAATAGACACAAGTACGTGAAACTACATTCTATAGTTGAATTATCGAAATCGAATATGCCCCTTTTTTTAAGTCTGGTAATCTAAGAATTAGGGAACAGACACCCTAATTGACGCGAATCCTAAAGATAGATCTATTGGGCCTAACAAACCCCATCCAAAGTACCGGATGCTTTAGTACTTCGAAATTTATATCATATCCGAAGGGTGTCCCGGAATGATGGGGATATTCTTATATATGCATCTTGTTAATGTCGATTACCAGGTGTTCACCATATGAATGATTTTTATCTCTATGTATGGGATGTGTATTGAAATATGAAATCTTGTGGTCTATTATTATGATTTGATATATATAGGTTAAACCTATAACTCACCAACATTTTTGTTGACGTTTTAAGCATGTTTATTCTCAGGTGAATATTAAGAGCTTCCGCTGTCGCATACTTAAATAAGGACGAGATTTGGAGTCCATGCTTGTATGATATTGTGTAAAAACTGCATTCAAGAAACTTATTTTGTTGTAACATATTTGTATTGTAAACCATTATGTAATGGTCGTGTGTAAACAGGATATTTTAGATTATCATTATTTGATAATCTACGTAAAGCTTTTTAAAACCTTTATCTATGAAATAAAGGTTATGGTTTGTTTTAAAAATGCATGCAGTCTTTGAAAAACGTCTCATATAGAGGTCAAAACCTCGCAACGAAATCAATTAATATGGAACGTTTTTAATCAATAAGAACGGGACATTTCAACCCGCACCTATCCTACACATACATATGCACATAGGATATTAACACTCACCTTGTCGCCTTGATGAAACGCTTTCAAGTAATCCGCAACTCGTCAATGGAAAGCACCTATTCCATAATCATAAATACCACAACACAATTAGGATGGATTTACAAACCAACCCAATTCGACACTTAGTGCAATTTCGACCCAATTATACTTCCAAGAACAAACCGTGCCCAAACTAACCAATAATCACTAACACAAGTGATAATGGTCCTAATATGCCAATTAAACCCGAACACAAGTGTTAAACACTTATCGTTCTCAAAATCGCCCATAAACCCTAATTTTGACCCATAAAGTCAAAATCTCACCATTTACAAGTTTTGACACCAAAATATATTTAACTTGGTTTTATACTTCAACTTAATCCATTTTAAGTTTATAAACCTCATTGAATCGACATTCGGGTCATAATCAACAACAAACCCTAATTTTGACTCTAGTCAAAATTAGTCAACCACAAGAACCCTAAAGGTCTCCAATACATCAATAATCACTAATACTAGTGATTATACACCATTCTCAAGTCTTAAACATGGTTAAATCATTATCCAACCCAAAACCCGCCTTTTAACACTTATAAACCCGAATCTTGGTGTTAATCTTCAATTAACAACTAAATGGGTTCCATCTATGAATCATACCATCAAAAGCCCCAAATTTGAATGATGAACACAAAAACGAAATTCGGAGTAAGAGCTTACCACTAGTATCACCGCGTAGCTAAGAACGAGGAGAACAAACTTGTCTACTACGCCAAAGATCAAAACCTGCTTCTTCCTTTTCAAAAATCCCTTAGAATCAAATGGGGTGTTTGAGTTTTAGAGAGAAAATGAAAAGAAAAGGAAAAAGAAATGAATAAATGAAATGGGTGGATGAGGTTAAGTCCCCAAATCTGGCTCAAATGCAAAAAGACCAAAATGCCCTTTTAAAAACTCTAAAATAGCCAAAGGGGTCTGATGTTATGCGAGGTGTATATGAAATAGCTTATATTTTACTAGGAAAAACTATTAAATATGATACAATTTTACACAAGATATTTATTTATTTATAGAATGGATATACCTAAACCTTGCTACAACACTTATAGGCAGTGTACCTAATCGTATAGTAGTGTAGTTTTTAGTAAGTCCGGTTCGTTCCACAGGAAAATCTTTTAAACAAAGCTTAACGCTATATTAGTTTAAATTATAAAAATACAAATATATATATAAGTAATATTATTATTATAAAAGGGGGTTTTTACCGTTTAATGACCGGTTTGTCGATTTTTAAAACTTTAGTCGTAGTTAAAACCTAATGTAAAATATTAAATAAATAAAAGACTTAATTTAAAGCGTAAAATAAATAACGATAATGAAATTGCAATAAATAATAGTGCGATGAAATAAAATTGCGATAATTAAAAAGTGCGATAATTAAAAGTGCAATTAAATACAATGACAATACATAAAAATGTGATAATTAGAAGTGCAATTAAATATGAAAATAAAGGAATTATGCTTATTTAAACTTCCGTAATCATGATGTTTGACGTGTTGATTTTAGTTTATTCCCATGGGTTAATTGTTCTTTGTCCTGGATTATTCAATATGCCCGTCTGGTTTTTGTCCATAACAGTCCATCAGTCATAACTATAAAGTGCGAGTGTCCTCGTCAAATTATCCTTATACCCGAAGTCAAATATTCCAACTAATTGGGAACTTAAACTGTAACAAGGTTTTAATACTTTGTTTAATAATTACACCAGGTTATCGACTGCGTGTAATCCAAGATTTTAATACTTTGTTATAAATTATGCCAAGTGTCCTTGTACATAATTTCACCCCTGTTTTAATAATTCCATAGACTATTAATCCATTCCCGTGTCCGGTTAAATGAACGATTATTCGTACATATAAATATCCCGCCCATCGTGTCCGATTGAGTGTATATGGTTATTTATAGGTATATCCAATTGTAAATCTTTATATTAAAATTAAAAAACTATCATTTAGTTAAACAAATATAAAGCCCATTAATAGCTCATAGTCTAATTTCCACAAGTGTCGTTCTTTTGTCCAAACCTCAATTATGGTACAAAGCCCAATTACCCAATTTTAGTATTTAGCCCAACATCATGATTACTTCGGCTTTAAATAAGCATAATAATAACTTAGCTACGAGACATTAAATTAAAAAGGTTGAACATAACTTACAATGATTAAAAATAGCGTAGCGTTACACGAACAGAATTTCGACTTACACCCTTACAACATTTGCTAACATACCCTTATTATTAGAATTTAAAATTAAAATTAAAATTATAATATATATATATATATATATATATATATATATATATATATATATATATATATATATATATATATATATATATTTTACGTATGATAGAAGAAGGAAAAAGAAGTAAATAATCCGTCGAATTACATGGCCTTTTATAGGCAGATTACTATTTTTGTGTGCTCCGCGAGTGCGGTGGGTTTTGCCTTTATAAGCTCCGCGAGTGCGGAGCTGTGGAATCCAGCTCACACAAGTTTGGCTCCTAGCTTGCCGACGGATTTTATTATATAAATATAATATAAATATATAATTTATATAATTAATTATATATTATATTATATTTATATACATAATTAATTTGTAACTTTCGGTCCGTTGCGTCGTACGTTGAAAGCTGGTTCATGTCTCGGTTCCGGATTTTCGAACGTCCTTTCGTATAATTTAATATCTTGTACTTAGCGTTTTGCGTCTTGTACTCTTGTAATTTTGAGACGTTTCTCATCAATAATTTGAACCACTTTGATTGTACTTTGTACTTTTGAGCTTTTTGGTCATTTGCGTCTTCAATTCGTCGAATCTGTCTTTTGTCTTCACCTTTTAATTTTTAAACAAATATTCCTTGTAAATAGGACAACTGCAACTAAAAGCTTGTCTTTCTTGATGGATAATGCGATGAAATATATGTTTGTTTTTAGCATTATCAAATATTCCCACACTTGAGCGTTACTTGTCCTCAAGCAATATAGTCTTGAATAAAAACATACTAGAATCACTTCTTTGTTCTTCACACTTTGTACATCAGTGATTTCATTACGACGGTATGAACAATGATAGTAACGTTGTGGTTTACAGTCCCACATGACTATAAAAATTTAGATCCGTTAGGAAATTGGATCTTTATGAAAACATTTGATCTTTTGAAAATTAAATCTAGCTTTTACCCTAGATAAATTTTCCGGAATAACCCTTCACCGGTGTTTGCAAATTGTTTTTGTGGGTTTGGTGGGTTTCATATTTGAAAATTTTTGCTCAACACTTGCGGTTTTGTGTTACCCACTTGCTAACCTTGTATTAGGAAAGCAACACATCCAGTATACTTGCTCCGTATATTACCTTTCGATAAACTACCGTCCGGTTGTAAAGGAAAGCGTTGAACAAGCAACTGTTAAGGCAATGTCCCGTGACATGCTTTTAATTATGGTCTATAACATGTCGGATGCAATTACTATCCTTGGTAGGAGCAATAGTAAAGCTCACCCTTATAATTTTTCGGTTTGGCACAAGGTCCTGTCTTTGACCATACTATGCAACCACCGTTCTTACGGTTGACACCTGATTTGGTTCAGGTGACCTAATGAATTCCAGGTGAATTCCTAGGATTTTACGTTCAATGGTACTGAACGCATTAAAAATAGGTTTTCAGAAAACAAATCGGTTTGTAATTTTGATCAAAATATTTTCTCGTTCAAGCTCGAGTTTAGATATCATTGAATTCCATGAGTTTGTAATTCTCAATATTTAAGGTCAATCTCTAGGATTGAGTAATATCAGGCTTAAATGCTGATTTTTGATCTTTAAGGAGATTATCCTTTCTGGGGATCTGATTCATTAGTCTTATCCAGCTAATTTGCACGGTGTCCTTCCCATTTTACAAGACAGATCCTCTCATGATTAGGATAAGTCTGACCACTTGGCGACCCTGTTTTATGATGAGGTCCGTGGATTTCCTGCTTGATTTTAGAGATGACTTTTCTAGATTTTTCGTCAACCTACAGCTGGTCTGGACGACTACTTCATGACCTAAATCAAGAAGCGCGTTTCTTTTTCGGAAGACTTTACTTCCTTTTAATGATGGAATTGATTTATCGTGTAGATCCATCTTTATTTCAAATATATTACAGTAAATCGGGTAAAACTGTTTAGATTAGTCCAAAGAAAAAGTATCTTCAGTTATTTGTGCAAAAATATGTGATATATGTTTTAAATAACTTGATAAATTTTCCCACACTTGACTTTTATTTTCCTTTTTATTGTCCTCTATTCCATTTTAAATGAATTCTAACATTTTGATTTGTTTCTCAATTTATGTCCTTTCCGAGGTAACAAATATTTCGGTGTTAACACCTAGTTTTATCGTTCATAAATATGTATAAACATGATTTTGAATTCATTTAATTGAAAATTTTGAAAAAATTTACTAGAATTGGGTAGTCAGTATATAAGACTAGGGCTGTTCTTTGTTATCAGAGAGCACTAGATTCTAATACAACTACTACATTACTAGTATTTTTAATGGTAACCAAGTGTATAAAGTAAAAATTTTAAAAATCCGAAAGAATTTAACCCCTTCCCACACTTAAGATCTTGCAATGCCCTCATTTGCAAGAAATCAGTAACAATTTAAATTATTGAGGGTGATTAGCGTAGAAATAATTAAATTTTACCAAAGTTTCCAAACATATTGGCGTTTTTGTTTTTTTAATATAAAAAGGTTATAATTTCTAAAACATAAATTAATAAAATTTTAAAAATTTGTTTCTTTTTAGGAGCGAGGGCGTTTCGGATCGTTGTCCTAGTCCGTCCCTCGACAAAATTTTAAAATTCGTCAATGCAAAGCGCGGTTTTTAAAAGTAATGATTTTTGGGTTTTTTTTTAAATGTTTTTGGCATACTTTAATTCAATAAGATTAAAAATAATGATAATAAAAGTTCTCGTCCCTCCCTCGGGTAAATCAATTTCGGTTCAACGACCTAGTCTTCAACTCACGACGAATTTTAAAAATCATATTTTTAACTTAATGAAATAAAGTAAATTTTTGTTTTTAAATTCACATCAAACTTAAATTTAAAATGCATAAAATTAAAAATTCACACCAAAATTAAATTATATTTTTGTTTTTATACATACAAATTTATATTAAAAATATTAATTTTTCAAATATTTACAATTTTAAATATATTGATTTAAAAAGTTTACAATATTATTTTAATATTAATTTTAAAAACAAAGTAAAAATAAAATTAAAAATCTTTTTGGTCTTTTATCCCACTTTAATCAATCAAATATTATCAAAAATATACGCCCCTCTTTTCGGTAAAGTAATTTCGGTTTTATAACCTAGTTTAACTCATGACGAATTTTTGAAATATTTTGGGTTGATTGATTAAAGATATTTATACCTTAAGAATAAACGGTAAATTTCGCAGTGATGTAATAAATTTTTGTATGATATCAATAATTTCGGTTGCAAGACCTAATTTTATCGAATACCAATTTAATACTTTATAGCGAACAAATTAGCGTTTATTATCAAAAGGTTAAAAATAAAAATAAAAACTGTACAAACTTACCTTTGAGATAGTATTCTTAGTGATATGCTCTAGCCCACTCATAAGATAGTCGGACTAATTGGTTTTCCATAGCTACATAGGCGTAACCTCGAGCATTCAACGTTTTTTCTTCTAAACATATGAACGGTCCATCTCTGCATAAAGTAACGAACTCGGCATTGGAATATGTCTGATTCGTCGAGCATTTTCCTTCGTGTGACCATTTTCCGCATTTGTGACATTTTTCAAGGTGTCGTGCTCTCCTTTTCGCTGCGGATTTTGATTTTCCTTTACCAAATTGTAACTTATTATTTTCGCATCGGGATTCCTTTCTTACTCCGTCCAATTTACTTCTGATTAATGATACTATTTCACTTGGAAGGGTGTCATTATTACGTTTAGCGATCAAAGCGTGTAGCATTAGACCATGGTTTAGTTCACAGGAAGTCTTTATCTCGTAAAACTTAAAAAAAATAAAAATTCAGAATGGGGGGAGAAGACTAGTTCTTTAGGGTCTGCTAGGGAAAGACCATTCGGGTTCCATTTTCGAGAACTACACGAAAACGGAAAATCTAACTCTAACAGAAATACATATTATCCTTTAAAGACTTGATTCTCCCCACACTTAGTTAGCTGTGGTGTTGAAATTGTGATTAACTTCGTTGTCAACTTCCATCGGACTATCTATGTAATGTTTAACTCTGTGACCATTAACTTTAAATTCAATCCTATTTGAATTTATCAATTCTACTGTTCCGTACGGGAAAACTCTTTTGACTATGAATGGTCCAGACCACCTTGATTTCAATTTTCCAGGAAATAGCTTGAATTGTGAATTGAAAAGAAGAACTCTGTCTCCTTCTTTAAATTCTTTTGAACTTCTGATTCTTTTATCATGCCATTTCTTCATTCTTTCTTTATAGATTAACGAATTTTTATATGCTTCATGTCTTAATTCTTCTAATTCATTTAATTGACTTAACCATAGACATCCAGCTTCATGTAAATCAAGATTACATGTCTTCAAAGCCCAAAATGCTTTGTGTTCAATTTCTACTGGAAGATGACATGCTTTTTCTTAAACGAGTCTAAAAGGTGTGGTTCCAATTGGAGTTTTGTAGGCTGTTCTAAAAGCCCAGAGTGCATCCTCCAATTTTATGGACCATTCCTTCAGATTTGATCCTACGGTTTTCTCTAAAATACGTTTTAAAGCTCGGTTGGTATTTTCAACTTGTCCACTTATCTGTGGATGATAAGCAGTGGAGATTTTATGAGTTACTCCATATCTTTTAAGAACTTTCTCAAGTTGATTATTACATAAATGAGTTCTCCGATCACTTATTAAAGCTTTCGGTGTTCCAAACCTTGCAAAAAGACATTTTAAAAAGTTGACTACAACTCGTGCATCGTTAGTTGGGAGAGCTTGTGCTTCCGCCCATTTAGATACATAATCAATGGCTACGAAAATGTAGAGATTATTATGAGATTTTGGAAATGGACCCATAAAGTCAATACCCCAAATGTCAAATACTTCACATACTTGAATGACATTTTGTGGCATTTCATCACGTTGACTTATTTTTCCGGCACTTTGACATGCATCACAGGATTTGCAAAGAAGGTGTGCGTCTTTGAAAATTGTAGGCTAATAGAATCCAGCATCATAAACTTTTCTTGCTGTGAGCTGAGGCCCATAATGCCCTCCTGTTGGTCCTGTGTGACAATGGTTTAAAATTTTACTAGCTTCATCTCCGAATACACATCGGCGTATTATTCCATCAGGACAACTTTTAAACAAATGTGGATCTTCCCAGAAATAGTGTTTTATATCACTAAAGAATTTCTTTCGTTTTTGGTACGACAATCCTTTTTCAAGGAATCCACATACTAAATAGTTTGCATAGTCTGCAAACCATGGAATTTCATTATAATCTATCTTCAATAGATATTCATCAGGAAAGTTTTCTTGTATGGCCGATTCATTTAGAACTTCTAATTCAGAATTTTCAAGACGAGAAAGATGATCAGCGGCGAGATTTTCTGCTCCTCTTTTATCTCGGATTTCAATATCAAACTCTTGTAAGAGTAAGATCCAACGAATTAATCGTGGTTTGGAATCTTGTTTCGAAAATAGGTATCTAAGAGCAGAATGGTCAGTATAGACCACTGTTTTAGCTAGAACGAGATATGAACGAAATTTGTCAAAAGCAAAGACAATAGCAAGGAGTTCTTATTCAGCAGTTGTGTAATTTGTTTGTGCTCCTTGTAACGTCTTACTAGCATAATATATAGGTTGAAATCGTTTTTCAATCCTTTGTCCTAAAATGGCTCCCATTGCAAAATCACTTGCATCGCACATTAGTTCAAACGGTAGATTCCAATTTGGTGTTATCATGATCGGCGCATTAGTGAGTTTTTCTTTAAGTATATTAAAAGATTTAATGCATTCATCTGAAAAGATGAATGGAGCATCCTTTTCTAGGAGTTTATTCATAGGAGTGGCAATTTTAGAAAAATCCTTTATGAAACGTCGGTAAAAACCGGCATGCCCTAGAAAACTCCTAACTCCTCTAACATTGGTGGGATGTGGAAGTTTAGCAATTACATCTACTTTAGCTCTATCCACTTCAATTCCTTCCTTTGAAATTTTATGTCCAAGAACGATGCCTTCTTTAACCATGAAATGGCATTTCTCCCAATTAAGAACTAGATTTGATTGTTCACATCTAATAAGCATTCGTTCAAGATTAACTAAACATGATTCAAAAGTATCACCGAAGACTGAAAAGTCATCCATGAAAACTTCCATGCATTCTTCTATCATGTCGTGAAAAATCGCCATCATGCACCTTTGAAAGGTTGCAGGGGCGTTGCAAAGTCCAAATGGCATGCGTTTGTAAGCAAAAGTACCATAAGGGCATGTAAATGTGGTTTTCTCTTGATCCTCGGGTGCTATTGGAATTTGAAAATATCCGGAAAAACCATCAAGAAAACAATAGTAACTATTTTCGGCTAATCTTTCCAACAATTGATCAATAAAAGGTAAGGGAAAGTGATCTTTTCTGGTGGTGTCATTTAATTTTCTATAATCAATACAAACACGCCATCCTTTTACAGTCCTAGTAGGAATAAGCTCATTTTTCTCATTTGTGATGACAGTCATGCCACCCTTCTTAGGTACGCATTGAACTGGGCTTACCCATGGACTATCAGAAATTGGATAAATTAAACCTGCATCTAGCAGTTTAATAATTTCTTTCTTAACAACATCTTGCATATTAGGATTTAGTCTTCGTTGGTGTTGCACATACGTTTTATGACCTTCTTCCATAAGGATTTTATGTGTGCAATACGAAGGACTTATTCCTTTAATATCATGAATCTTCTATGCAATGGCTGGTTTATGAGCTTTTAACACAGAAATAAGTTGAGATTTTTCATTTTCAGTAAGAGAATACGATATTATTACAGGTAATTCAGATTCACCATGTAAATAAGCATATTCCAAATGGTTTGGAAGTGGCTTTAACTCTAATGTCGGTGGTTCTTCTGTAGATGATTTATATCGATATCTGTCTTCTTCTTTTAGCATTTGAATTTTTTCTGTTGTTGGTTCATATCAATTAACCATTAGTGTAGCTAACATTTCAGTTTCCTCAATTGGTTCAGTTCCTTCTCCTAAAGAACATTCTCCTGTTCCTTGTAATTCTGTAAATTCTTGTAACAGTTCTGCATGTGATTCTATAGTTTGAATATAATAACATGTATCATCTGCAGATTGCGGTTGTTGCATGGCTCTATCAACTGAAAAGGTAACACTCTCGTCCTCTATACTTAGGGTTAGTTTCTTACCAAACACTTCTATTATTGCTTTAGCCGTATTTAAGAATGGTCTTCCTAATATGAGAGGTACTCGAGAATCTTCTCCATATCCAGAATAACAAAATCTACTGGAAATACTAAAGTACCAACTTTAACTAGCATGTTCTCCATTATCCCTCTAGGATATTTTACTGATCTATCGGCTAGTTGTATACTTATTCGTGTTGGTTTCAATTCTCCAAGGTCTAGTTTAGCGTATAGTGAATACGGCATTAAATTTATACTAGCACCTAAGTCTGCCAATGCTTCTATTGAACTAAGACTACCCAGAAAACATGGAATTGTGAAACTTCCTGGATCTGATAATTTTTCTGGTATCTTATTCAACAGCACTGCAGAACAATTAGCATTCATAGTAACAGCCGAGAGTTCTTCCATTTTCTTTCTATTCGTGATTAGATCTTTCAGAAATTTAGCATATCTAGGCATTCCTGAAATCACATCAATGAAAGGAAGATTGACATTTATTTGTTTAAACATATCCAAAAATTTAGATTGCTCGACTTCAAGTCTCTCTTTTCTCGTTTTACTCGGGTAAGGAAGTGGTGGTTGGTATGGTTTAACATAAGGTTTAGCCTTAACTGTGTTATCTTCATTAACCTTTTCAACTACCGGTTCTTTTTTCTTATCTTGTTCAGGTTGTGGTTCTTGTGGAGTAGGAATAGCTTCATCAGAAATTACAGGTATTTCAGGTGGTTTAAGTGTCATACCACTTCTTATGGTAATGGCTTTAGCTGTTTCATTTCGGGGGTTAGCATTTGTATCACTAGATAGACTTTCCGGTTTTCTTTCACCTATTAACCTTGCTAGGTTGCTCACTTCTTGTTCCAGATTTTGAATAGAAGCTTGTTGATTTCTAAATGCTTGAGCATTTTGTTCATTGGTTTGTTTCTGAGATGTGAAAAATTGAGTTTGAGATTCAACTAGCTTCGTCATCATATCTTCTAAATTCGGCTTTTTATCATCGGTTTGTGGTGGTTTGTTTTGAAAATTAGGTATTTGCTGATTGTAAGTATTATTGGATACTTGTTGATTACTAGGACCTTGTTGGTTGTTGTATGGAACATTTCGGTTATAATTCTGGTTTTGATTGTAGTTTGGTCTTGGCGGTTGATAATTATTCTGATAATTATTTCCAGGCCTTTGGTTTATGTATGAAACATTCTCTCTTTGTTCCATTGTTAGTTCAATACTGAGACAATCTTTTGTCAAATGTGGTCCTCCACACTGCTCACAACTAATTCGTATTGAGTGTATATCCTTAGTCATCTTTTCCATTCGTCTCTCGACAGCATCTATCTTTGCAGAAATGGAATCTAAGTCATGGCTAGAATCAGCTCTAGCTACTTTAGATGATCTAACGATATCTTTTTCTTGGTGCCACTCATGTGAATGGGAAGCAGTGTTATCAATAATTTTATAAGCATCAGTTTCTGTTTTCTTCATAATGGAACCACCAGCTGCTATGTCTATGTCTTTCCTTGTAGTGATGTCGCATCCTTGGTAGAATATTTGTACTATTTGACAGGTGTCTAAACCATATTGCGGACATCCTCTCAATAACTTTCCAAATCTTGTCCACGCCTCATATAGAGTTTCATTTGGCTTCTGTGTGAACGTAACAATTTTTCCTTGAAGTCTTACGGCTTTAGATGCCGGAAAGAATTGTTTAAGAAATTTTTCAACTAAAACGTCCCATGTATCAATCGCCCCTTCAGGTAACGATTCTAACCAATCTTTGGCTTCTCCCTTTAAAGTCCAGGGAAATAACATGAGATATATCTGTTCATCTTCAACTTCTCTTATTTTTAATAGAGTGCATATCCTATTAAAGGTACGAAGATGTTCATTTGGATCTTCTTTCGGCGCACCACTAAATTGGCATTGATTAGTCACCATATGTAGAATTTGTCCTTTGATTTCATAATCTGGCGCATTAATGTCAGGTTGAGTAATTGCGTGACCTTGGCCAGTGCGTTTAGCTCTCATTCGGTCTTCCATACTTAGAGGTTCCAGATTTTCCATTATTGAATTTGTTGAATCTGAATCACTAGAGGATTCTGATTTAATGGTTCGTTCCTCAACAATCTCTGTTTGAATGATTGGTGGTTCCGGAGGAAAGATTAGTGGTTCGGGATCTATGAATTGTCCCTGAATATTCTCCGGATTCTCAATTGTGAGGTCGGGTTCAAAAAATGGATTATCGGAAATTTGAATTGGAGTACTTGGTCGACTAGATGACGATTCTAAAGAAAAATCAACGGCGACAATATTTGCTAGATATCTTAATCGAGTTACAGGTGGTGAACGTACAAAAGGTGGTGAACGTTTTGCTCGGTGCATTCACTGAATATCCTATTAGTTTTTAAAAAGAAAGAAAAATTATATAAGTTATCCAATTAATAGACTTTTCTGAATTTGCCCACGTTTCGAATAGCCAAAAGATGCAGCAGAGGGGCAGGATTCGTTTAGTCTCAATATAATTGAGTACTGTTTGGCTCCAATAACCCGGTCCACGTACAAATCCAATTATTACTACGAACCAGAAAATTTTGATGTCTATCAATTTAACCGCTTAAAATAATTTTTCGTTTGAAATTTAAAGAAATATTAGATAAGAAATAGAGAAAATTCTAAGTCCTAAAAACTAGAATGGCGAGAAATAAGAGAGAAAAAGAGCGCGTCGAAAAACGTCAAAAAATAAAAAGGCGAAAAATAATAGGCTTCGAAAAATAAAAATAAGAAAGTAGCGCTTCTAAATTTAAAAAGGCACTAAAAACTAAAAATTAAAAGTTGCGTCTAAAAATATTAAAGCTTAAAAGAAATACTATATCCCAAATGGCAATATCTTAAAAAGGTACTAAAAACTTAGAACAGCGTCGCAAAATTCTAAAGCACTTAAATCTTAGTGTAAAGAAAAAGCACTTAAGGGATTTTACGGCAACGACTAAAAATCTAGAAGTAAAAATAACTATGGCAAAAACTATGACTTAAAACTAAATACGAGCGAAAAATACAAAAATTACGCTAAAACGAATAAAAAGGGACAAAATATAAAAATATACTAAAAGTTGTAAAAAGTACAATTTTTATAAAAATATTATTTTTATATAAAACTATTAATTTTATATATTTAATAAAACTTAATATAACTTAAAAATACAAATTAAATAAAAACTAAAACTAATTAATTTAAAATTAAAACCTAATTAATATTAATATTAATATAATTAAACCCTAATTTCGCATTAAATGAGTACCAGGTTTGACCTGTCAGAGGACCTCCGCGAGTGCGGTATGGTCCAGTTCAAATTCTTCGCGAGTCGCGGAGGGTTCAATTTCAGCTCAGAAGGGTTCGATTTCCCCGGCAGCGGCGCCAAAAATACTTGATAAAAACTTTTATTTTAATTTTTTTTTTTAAATATAGCGTTGCTCTTTCGGCGTTTATGTTCCCCGGCAGCGGCGCCAAAAATACTTGATGTTATGCGAGGTGTATATGAAATAGCTTATATTTTACTAGGAAAAACTATTAAATATGATACAATTTTACACAAGATATTTATTTATTTATAGAATGGATATACCTAAACCTTGCTACAACACTTATAGGCAGTGTACCTAATCGTATAGTAGTGTAGTTTTTAGTAAGTCCGGTTCGTACCACAGGGAAATCTTTTAAACAAAGCTTAACGCTATATTAGTTTAAATTATAAAAATACAAATATATATATATATATATAAGTAATATTATTATTATAAAAGGGGGTTTTTACCGTTTAATGACCGGTTTGTCGATTTTTAAAACTTTAGTCGTAGTTAAAACCTAATGTAAAATATTAAATAAATAAAAGACTTAATTTAAAGCGTAAAATAAATAACGATAATGAAATTGCAAGAAATAAAAGTGCGAGGAAATAAAATTGCGATAATTAAAAAGTGCGATAATTAAAAGTGCAATTAAACAATGACAATAAATAAAAATGTGATAATTAGAAGTGCAATTAAATATGAAAATAAAGGAATTATGCTTATTTAAACTTCCGTAATCATGATGTTTGACGTGTTGATTTTAGTTTATTCCCATGGGTTAATCGTTCTTTGTTCTGGATTATTCAATATGTCCGTCTGGTTTTTGTCCATAACAGTCCATCAGTCATAAATATAAAGTGCGAGTGTCCTCGTCAAATTATCCTTATACCCGAAGTCAAATTTTCCAACTAATTGGGAACTTAAACTGTAACAAGGTTTTAATACTTTGTTTAATAATTACACCAGGTTATCGACTGCGTGTAACCCAAGGTTTTAATACTTTGTTATAAATTATGCCAAGTGTCCTAGTACATAATTTCACCCATGTTTTAATAATTCCATAGACTATTAATCCATTCCCGTGTCCGGTTAAATGAACGATTATTCGTACATATAAATATCCCGCACATCGTGTCCGATTGAGTGTATATGGTTATTTATAGGTATGTCCAATTGTAAATCTTTATATTAAAATTAACAAACTATCATTTAGTTAAACAAATATAAAGCCCATTAATAGCTCATAGTCTAATTTCCACAAGTGTCGTTCTTTTGTCCAAACCCCAATTATGGTACAAAGCTCAATTACCCAATTTTAGTATTTAGCCCAAAATCATGATTACTTCGGCTTTAAATAAGCATAATAATAACTTAGCTACGAGACATTAAATTAAAAAGGTTGAACATAACTTACAATGATTAAAAATAGCGTAGCGTTACACGGACAGAATTTCGACTTACACCCTTACAACATTCGCTAACATACCCTTATTATTAGAATTTAAAATTAAAATTAAAATTATAATATATATATATATATATATATATATATATATATATATATATATATATATATATATATATATATATATATATATATATATATATATATATATATATATATATATATATATATATATATATATATATATATATTACGTATGATAGAAGAAGGAAAAAGAAGTAAATAATCCGTCGAATTGCATGGCCTTTTATAGGCAGATTACTGTTTTTGTGTGCTCCACGAGTGCGGTGGGTTTTGCCTTTATAAGCTCCGCGAGTGTGGAGCTGTGGAATCCAGCTCACACAAGTTTGGCTCCTAGCTTGCCGACGGATTTTATTATATAAATATAATATAAATATATAATTTATATAATTAATTATATATTATATTATATTTATATACATAATTAATTTGTAACTTTCGGTCCGTTGCGTCATACGTTGAAAGCTGGTTCATGTCTCGGTTCCGGATTTTCGAACGTCCTTTCGTAGAATTTAATATCTTGTACTTTGCGTTTTGCGTCTTGTACTCTTGTAATTTTGAGACGTTTCTCATCAATAATTTGAACCACTTTGATTGTACTTTGTACTTCTGAGCTTTTTGGTCGTTTGCGTCTTCAATTCGTCGAATCTGTCTTTTGTCTTCACCTTTTAATTTTTAAACAAATATTCCTTGTAAATAGGACAACTGCAACTAAAAGCTTGTCTTTCTTGATGGATAATGCGATGAAATATATGTTCGTTTTTAGCATTATCAGGGTCTGCCAGCGGCGCGCGACTGGGCAGAATCAGAATCCAGGTCTTACAACTCTCCCCCACTTAAAATCGATCACGTCCTCGTGATCTTCACCACTTAACCAATCTGGACCCACTCAACGGTCCTCAATCATATCCCAATCCGAACTTTCCTAGACAATTCTTCCCCACTTACCTTTAACAACTAAATCGTCACCCGCGATTTATCAAGTCTACAATCCGAGCACTAAAACCCTGCTCATTCCCTCGCATCGGGAAAACTCATCCAATCTCTAACCGAGATATAAACCCCTAGCATACCATTACCAAGTACAATGCTAAAGTAACCACATACCAAACTTAAGGTCAACCATCTAAACCGACGAAGACTGAGAAGAAGTAAATCCTTACGGATAACACTTACCACTAAACATCCCTTGTAGTGCGCAATACGACCAATACGCAACTACCGTAACATCATAAACAAATGGCTAAAAACCGATAGCACCCAAAACGACTATGGCAACGCTAACCCCAAGGTGTACAAAATCGACTTTCGTCACACCCGTAGCATCATGTGAGCGAAACACGGCTATCGCATCAATAATCATACATCATGGTCCTCACGACCCCACCATTGGTGTATAGAACAACCAATAGATCAACGAAATGGTCCTTATGACCCCACCATCGGTGTATAAAACAACTGACAGATCACACAACACGAAGGCTGGCCGAAAACTACACACGCCTTAGTAAATCTGAAACCACACGCGACTCACTACCTTCACCTCAACAACAATCGGGATTGGCCGAACTACACGCGCCTTAGTGAATCCGAACTACACAAGAGTCACTATCCCAGAGGAATGACCGAACTACACGAGTCATTTGTGAATCCGAACTACATGAGACTCACTCCTCAATACAATGACCGAAACCACACGAGTCATTTGTGAATCCGAACTACACGTGACTCACTTCCGCAATAAGATGACCGAAACCACACGTGTCATCGTGAATCCGAAACCACACGCGATCCACTACCATGATGAAGTCAGCGGACCCCGAAGGTCATGCTTCACCAATCTCAACACCGGATGAAGTCAGCGGACTCCGAAAGTCATGCTTCACCGATATAACACGACGCTCATGATGAAGTCAGCGGACCCCGAAAGTCATGCTCCACCAATCACGTACTACCATGATGAAGTCAGCGGACCCCGAAGGTCATGCTTCACCAATCAATCAATACCATGATGAAGTCAGCGGACCCCGAAGGTCATGCTTCATCAATCAACGCCCTTTTGGCCTCGAACAACGAGTAGCGTAACATCGCGCTCTGCTACGCCATAGTGAATCCTAACGGATACCACTAACCATTCACACAATCGAGCAAGAACCGCCTATATCAAACACAGGTACCCAATAATAGTTCTCTAAAAGAGAATCCGATACACACATCCCTTAACCGAGGGATTTCACCTTGCTCGCCAAACACGTCCTTTATCTCTCAACGAGATTTACCACATTACCACCTCGGTGGTAACTTACATCCAAAACCATAAGTACAATTTAACCGAAATTGTACTTTACCACAAATCGACCAAAACTAGGTCCCAACGCAAACTTCCGGATCTACCAAAAGTATCATCCGAAGTCTCAAACTAAAAACCTCCCCGTGCGGGATTGCAACTCCCCCACTTGGAACTACGTTCCATATCCACAACTCGTACAACCGTACAATGCTACCAAAGGTAGACTTTACCAACAATTGGGCTCACACGACCCATCACCATAACTTGCTCCAACCTTGAGCATACGAAGGATTTCAACCAATCCTTAAACACTTCGAACGAAAAGTGTACAGCAAATTACACCACTCTACTCTCGCAATCATCCAATTGCTTTAGTTTGTCAAATTTCACCCGATCACTCATGTACCTAAGGGTTTCACTTTGGTACCCTAAGTACAATGTAACCGCAACACAATCGGAGTTGAACACCACTCTAGTAGGTATAAAAGAGGCACCTAATGTCGCGTCACGTAGACTCCTTTACCAACATAAATCGAGATCAAACACTCGATCTTTTTCGGGTTCCAATCCACCCGACGAACCTCATGGTTCATCAACTTCCACACTATAGCGAACACGCGCTTAACAATCGGACACCAAAACCCATTTTCATGGCTTGGTAGAAACATTTCCAAATACTAAGGAATGCTTGGTTGCACCAAGTCTTACGCCCTTCGCCTATTAATCAAAACATCACCATAGGGCACTTCCATTAGGAACGTCACCCATAATAACAATATGCACAACACAAGGCATTTTACAAACTCAAATTCAACGGCACTTAATAAATAATCAAAGGACATATTTATTAAAACGAAACGTACCTTAACGTCTCCTTGCCGCACCCATCCCCACTAACTTGGGACATTCCGACTTACGATGTCCTTATTCTTGGCAATTGAAGCACACCATGCCATCACTCTTTGGTACCGAACATTCCCAAGACTTGTGACCCCTCACGCCACAATTGTAACATCTAGGCGCACTAGAATCCAATATACTCGTCCGCGTACCACCCGTGCTCACGCTCGGACCCTTAGTCCTCTTACTTGGAGCACCATACGAAACAACCCTTCTCTCACTTGAAGGTTCACACCTCTTCGATCGTGAATACGACTTGAAACCTCTAGCCAAGTTAAATAATTCCGCAAACGATTTCGCTTGACCCCGGCTAATTTTACTCTTTAAGTCGTCATTCAAGGTCCGATAAAAATCCCCCATCAACAAACGATCATTCCCCAAATACTCCGGGCAAAAACTAGCCTTCGCCATAAAGGTCGTCTTGAGAGTATTCAAATCCATAGAACCCTGTTGCAATTTTCGCAACTCATTACGCATTTCCGACAAATCGGCTGAAGTTCGGAACTCCTCGAAGAATTCTTTCTTAAACTCGTCCCACGATAACGCCATAAACGTTTCACCACTAGCAAGATCAATCTTACCATACAACCAATCCCTCGCCCTACCCCGCAACAAACTAGTAGCAAGTCTTGTCCTCTTCTCGGGAGGGCATTCAATAGTACGAAAACACCCTTCGACATCCGAGATCCAAGTTGTGCTTATCAAAGGATCTGTTTTCCCGTCATACATTGGGGGTTTAGTCCTCATGAAGTTCTTAAGACAACGCTCCATTCCACTACTACCTTGAAGTTCGGAATACTTCCGATCCATTTCTTCTCGAAACGCACTCATTTGCTCCGCAACGGCAGCCGCAACTCTAGCGTTAAACTCCACGTTGTTCGTCTCGATCCCATTTCCTGTTGCCATTCTAAGGAATATAAAGCGATTATACCACGAACGTATAAAGCATACACACAATACCGCCCCCATCTTGCTAAACACTCGTCGTACATCACTTGTTAGACATGATTTGCACCCGTAATAAGGTTTGCAAGTCCTTATTTTGCATACACGCCGTATCAACTTGTTAGTACAACGACCGCCTCGCTTGATGATATAAACAAACACAAACAAAATTCTACGCGATATAAACACACGCGAGAATTATTATCACAACACAAAAGTATATTAATAATATCCGCATTACTAATATAAACGTTAGTCCGCCTACAAACAAGGCACTAACTAAAACCTATTCCGACCCGTACTCCTACAAGTCCCGCAACAAAATTAAGCACACACAAAAGTCTAAGTCTAGGCACCTATCTCAAGTCACCTAAATCCCTTAGACCAAGCTCTAATACCACTTGTAACGACCCAAACCAAACCACGAACAACCCGCGATTAAATATCAAAAAAAAAAAAATTGTTTGTTCAGCAACTGGCGCGGCGCGCCAGTACCCCGCGCGGCGCGCCGATCTGGTCTGTCCAAAAAGTCTTGAAACGTGAAAATGTTTGACCACCTTCCGACATAATTAGACGAAACGCTTTTCACCACATATTCAAATATGTAAAACTAGCACGTTCCATTAATAAAAAGGGTTTTACAATGCCGGGCCCACCTATGCCCAAATTACCCTTAAAGTACGAATTACAAGTTTTCGACCACAAGACTTTTATTACAAAATAAAGCCGAGCATGGCGATTCGGGATACGCTACCCAATCCTAATCAATCCAAAAGCAAGCCTTCTAAAGCAACTACGCAAGTCCACTAGTCCCCACGCTTACCCGAGCCACCGCATCCATGCAAATCTATAAAAAGGTAAACAACGAGAGGGTAAGCTAACGCTTAGTGAGTGAAAATATACTATATACATACATATGTATAAAATGGACACGCCACACAAAATATCAAATACCGCATACCGAAGCATCCTTGTATAAGGCAACTACACTAAGCATACCGTACGATCTCTAAGCAACAAGCTAAAGATATCAACAAGTATAAGTTCACCAACAACGATGTGAACAACGCCAATAAGCTACACCCGGAGGGTTAGCTACAACACAACAATACAACAATATATATATATATATATATATATATATATAACAATATATAAACGAATAAGTTTAACCCCTTAACCCATTACCGAATACCAAGCACCATAATGAAGATTGGCCGAGCTACACGAGCCTTAGTAATCCGAAACCACACGAGATTGCTATCTTCAACAAGACAACATCGAGGTTGGCCGAACTACACGAGCCTTAGTAATCCGAAACCACACGAGATTACTACCTCAATAAGATGACCGAACTACACGCGTCATCGTGAATCTGAACTACACGCGACTCACTTCTCAACATCAAAACCCTTCGCCATTGGGGTTATATCATCCACATCACAACCACGTGTGATAATGTACACACCAAATGTGTACTTCGTCAAAGGTGATCAACCAAAACGCACAACCGTGCTAATTGGACCTATACACAAGTCCATCAAAACCACCTATATGTAAAGTGAGCTCTATAGCCTAGAATCACTTCACCCGACCCGCACCCATCCTACACATACATATGCACATAGGATATTAACACTCACCTTGTGGCCTTGATGAAACGCTTTCAAGTAATCCGCAACTCGTCAATGGAAAGCACCTATTCCATAATCATAAATACCACAACACAATTAGAATGGATTTACAAACTAACCCAATTCGACACTTAGTGTAATTTCGACCCAATTGTACTTCCAAGCACAAACCGTGCCCAAACTAACCAATAATCACTAACACAAGTGAGAATGGTCCTAATATGCCAATTAAACCCGAACACAAGTGATAATGCTAAAAACGAACATATATTTCATAGCATTATTCCTCAAGAAAGACAAGCTTTTAGTTGCAATTGTTCTATTTACAAGTGATATTCGTTTAAATAATAAAAGGTAAAGACAAAAGACAGATTCGACGAATTGAAGACGCAAACGACCAAAAAGCTCAAAAATACAAAATACAATCAAAGAGGTTCCAATTATTGATAAGAAACGTCTCGAAATTACAAGAGTACAAGATTCAAAATGCAAAGTACAAGATATTAAATTATACGCAAGGACGTTCGAAAATCCGGAACCGGAACCAGAGTCAACTCTCAACGCTCGACGCAACGGACTAAAAATTACAAGTCAACGGAGTACAAGAATATAATATAATATATATATAATTAAATTTAATTATATATATTATATTATATAATAAATAAATAAGCAGCCCACGTTTTTGTAGACTTTTGAGCCTCCCCAGCTGGCCATGCGATCGCATGAGCCTGAAGGGTAAAGCTCATGCGATCGCATGAGTACCTTTTCCAGCCCACATGCCCTATAAAAACGAGTGTTTGGTTCATCAATATCCATCTTTCTTTCTCTCTATCAAACGTATTATATATATATATATATATATATATATATATATATATATATATATATATATATATATATATATATATATATATATATATATATATTTTAATTTTAATTTCTAATAATAAGGGTATGTTAGCGAATGTTGTAAGGGTGTAAGTCGAAATTCTGTCCGTGTAACGCTACGCTATTTTTAATCATTGTAAGTTATGTTCAACCTTTTTAATTTAATGTCTCGTAGCTAAGTTATTATTATGCTTATTTAATACCGAAGTAATCATGATGTTGGGCTAATTACTAAAATTGGGTAATTGGGCTTTATACCATAATTGGGGTTTGGACAAAAGAACGACACTTGTGGAAATTAGACTATGGGCTATTAATGGGCTTTATATTTGTTTAACTAAATGATAGTTTGTTAATTTTAATATAAAGATTTACAATTGTACGTCCCTATAAATAACCATATACACTCGATCAGACACGATGGGCGGGGTATTTATATGTACGAATAATCGTTCATTTAACCGGACACGGGAATGGATTAATAGTCTATAGAATTATTAAAACAGAGGTGAAATTATGTATAAGGACACTTGGCATAATTGATAACAAAGTATTAAAACCTTGGGTTACACACAGTCGATATCCTAGTGTAATTATTAAACAAAGTATTAAAACCTTGTTACAATTTAAGTCCCCAATTAATTGGAATATTTGACTTCGGGTATAAGGATAATTTGATGAGGACACTCGCACTTTATATATATGACTGATGGACTGTTATGGACAAAAACCAGACGGACATATTAAATAATCCAGGACAAAGGACAATTAACCTATGGGCATAAAACTAAAATCAACACGTCAAACATCATGATTACGGAAGTTTAAATAAGCATAATTATTTTATTTCATATTTAATTTCCTTTATTTTATATTTAATTGCACTTATAGAATGGATATACTTAAACCTTGCTACTAAATACTATTAAATACGATACAATTTTACACAAGATATTTATTTATTTATAGAATGGATATACTTAAACCTTGCTACAACACTTATAGGCAGTGTACCTAATCGTACAGTAGTGTAGTTTTTAGTAAGTTCGGTTCGTTCTACAGGGAATCTTTTAAACAAAGCTTAACGCTATATTAGTTTTAATTTATAAAAATACAAATATATATAAGTAATATTATTATTATAAAAAGGGGATTTTTACCGTTTAATGACCGGTTTGTCGATTTTAAAAACTTTAGTCGCAGTTAAAACCTAATGTAAAATATTAAAAATAAATACAAGACTTAATTTAAAGCGTAAAGTAAATAACGATAATGAAATTGCGATAAATAAAAGTGCGATAAAATAAAATTGGGATAATTAAAAAGTACGATAATTAAAAGTGCAATTAAATAACAATAAATAAAAATGCGATAATTAGAAGTGCAATTAAATATAAAATAAAGGAAATTAAATATGAAATAAAAGAATTATGCTTATTTAAACTTCCGTAATCATGATGTTTGACGTGTTGATTTTAGTTTTATGCCCATGGGTTAATTGTCCTTTGTCCTGGATTATTCAATATGTCCGTTTGGTTTTTGTCCATAACAGTCCATCAGTCATAAATATAAAGTGCGAGTATCCTCGTCAAATTATCCTTATACCCGAAGTCAAATATTCCAACTAATTGGGGACTTAAACTGTAACAAGGTTTTATTACTTTGTTTAATAATTACACCAGGTTATCGACTGCGTGTAACTCAAGGTTTTAATACTTTGTTATCAATTATGCCAAGTGTCCTTGTACATAATTTCACCCCTGTTTTAATAATTCCATAGACTATTAATCCATTCCCGTGTCCGTTTAAATGAACGATTATTCGTACATATAAATACCCCGCCCATCGTGTCCGATCGAGTGTATATGGTTATTTATAGGGACGTCCAATTGTAAATCTTTATATTAAAATTAACAAACTATCATTTAGTTAAACAAATATAAAGCCCATTAATAGCCCATAGTCTAATTTCCACAAGTGTCGTTCTTTTGTCCAAACCCCAATTATGGTACAAAGCCCAATTACCCAATTTTAGTATTTTTAGCCCAACATCATGATTACTTCATTTTAAATAAGCATAATAATAACTTAGCTACGAGACATTAAATTAAAAAGGTTGAACATAACTTACAATGATTAAAAATAGCGTAGCGTTACACGGACAGAATTTCGACTTACACCCTTACAACATTCGCTAACATAACCTTATTATTATTAATTAAAATTAAAATTAAAATTAAAATATAAATTATATATATATATTTACGTATATAGAGAGAGAGATGATATATGGATATATGATGCACCAAAGCTCGATTTTATAGGCATGTGGGCTGGAAAAGAGCCTCATGCGATCGCATGAGCTTTGTCCTTCAGGCTCATGCGATTGCATGGCCAACTGGGAAGGCTCAAAAGTCTACAAAAACGTGGGCTGCTTATTTATTTATTATATAATATAATATATATAATTAAATTTAATTATATATATATTATATTATATTCTTGTACTCCGTTGATTTGTAATTTTTAGTCCGTTTCGTCGAGCGTTGAGAGTTGACTCTGGTACCGGTTCTGAATTTTCGAACGTCCTTGCGTATAATTTAATATCTTGTACTTTGCGTTTTGAATCTTGTACTCTTGTAATTTTGAGACGTTTCTTATCAATAATTGGAACCTCTTTGATTGTACTTTGTACTTTTGAGCTTTTTGGTCGTTTACATCTTCAATTCGTCGAATCTGTCTTTTGTCTTTACCTTTTATTATTTAAACGAATATCACTTGTAAATAGGACAACTGCAACTAAAAGCTTGTCTTTCTTGAGGAATAATGCTATGAAATATATGTTCGTTTTTAGCATTATCAAATATTCCCACACTTGAGTGTTGCTTGTCCTCAAGCAATATAGTCTTGAAATACTAGAATCACTTCTTTATTCTTCACACTTTGTGCATTAGTGATTTTTTTACGGCGGTATAAACAATGATAGTAACGGTGTGGTTTACAGTCCCATATGACTATAAAAATTTAGATCCATTAAGGAAATTGGATCTTTATGAAAACATTTGATCTTTTGAAAATTAAATCTAGTTTTTACCCTAGATAAGTTTTCCGGAATAACCCTTCACCGGTGTTTGCAAAATATTTTTGTGGGTTTGGTGGGTTTCAGATTTGAAAATTTTAGCTCAAAACTTGTGGTTTTGTGTCACCCACTTGCTAACCTTGTATTGGAAAAGCAACACGTCCAGCATACTTGCTCCGTATATTACCTTTCGATAAACTACCGTCCGGTTGTAAAGGAAAGCGTTGAACAAGCAACTGTTAAGGCAATGTCCCCTGACATGCTTTTAATTATGGTCTATAACGTGTCGGACGCAATTACTATCCTTTGTAGGAGTAATAGTAAAGCTCACCCTTATAATTTTCCGGTCTGGCACAAGGTCTTGTCTTTGACCATGCTATGTAACCTCCGTTCTTACGGTTGACACCCGATTTGGTTCAGGTGACCTAGTGAATTCCAGGTGAATTCCTAGGATTTTACGTTCAATGGTAATGAACGCATTGAAAATGGGTTTTTAGAAAACAAATCGTTTTGAAATTTTGATCAAAATATTTTCTCGTTCAAGCTCGAGTTTAGATATCATTGAATTCCATGAGTTTGTAATTCTCAATCTTTAAGGTCAATCTCAAGGATTGAGTAATATCAGGCTTAAAAGCTGATTTTTAATCTTTAAGGAGATTATCCTTTCTGGGGGTCTGATTCATTAGTCTTATCGAGCTAATTTGCACGGAACCCTCCCAATTTTACGAGATAAATCCTTCTCATGGTTAGGATAAATCTGACCACTTGGTGACCCTGTTTGATGCTGAGGTCCGTGGATTTCCTACTGATTTTAGAGATGACTTTTCTAGATTTTTCGTCAACCTACAACTGGTCTGGATGACAACTTCATGACCTAAATCAAGAAGCGCGTTTCTTTTACGGAAGACTTTACTTCCTTTTAATGATGGAATTGATTCATCGTGTAGATCCATCTTTCTTTCAAATATATTATAATAAATCGGGTAAAACTGTTTATTTTCATCCAAAACAAAAGTATTTTCAATTAATTGTACAAAAATATGTGATATATGTTTTGAATAACTTGGTAAAAATTTCCCACACTTGGCTTTTATTTTCCTTTCTTTGCCTTTTTATTCTCCTCTATTCCATTTTAAATGAATTCTAACATTTTGGTTTGTTTCTCAATTTATGTCCTTTGCGAGGTAACAATAATTTCGGTGTTAACACCTAGTTTTATCGTTCATAAATATGTATAAACATGATTTTGAGTTCATTTAATTGAAAATTTTGAATTTTTTTACTAGAAGTGGGTAGTCAGTATATAAGACTAAGGCTGTTCTTTGTTATCAGAGAGCACTAGATTCTAATACAACTACTGCATTACTAGTATTTTTAATGGTAACCAAGTGTTTTAAATTATCACCTTTTAAAATTCCGAAAGAATTTAACCCCTTCCCACACTTAAGATCTTGCAATGCCCTCATTTGCAAGAAAGCAGTAACAATTTAAATTATTGAGGATGATTAGCGTAGAAAAATGATTAAATTTTACCAAAGTTTCCAAACATATTGGATTTTTTTTTTTAGAAATCTTTAACTTATAAAACAAATTAATAAATTAATTTTAAAATTTTGTTTTCTTTTTAGGATGAGGGCGTTTCGGATCGATGCCCTAGTCCGCTCCTCGACAAAATTTTAAAATTTGTCTTTTTCAAGCGATTGTTTTAAAAGCAAAGATTTTTGAGTTTTTTAATGTTTTTGGTATACTTTAGTTCAATAAGATTTAAAATAATGATAATAAAAGTTCTCGTCCCTCCCTCGGGTAAAGCAATTTCTGTTCAACGACCTAGTCTTCAACTTACGACGAATTTTAAAAAATCATATTTTTAACTTAGCGAAATAAAGTAAATTTTTGTTTTTTAAATTCACACCAAACTTAAATTTAAAATGCATAAAATTAAAAATTCATATTTTAAAAATTCACACCAAACTTAAATTATATTTTTGTTTTTATACATACAAACTTATATTAAAAATATTAATTTTTCAAATATTTACAATTTTAAATATATCAATTTTAAAAATTGCACAATATTAATTTAATATTAATTTTAAAAATATGGTTAAAATAAAATTAAAAATATTTTTGGCTTTTTTCCCACTTTAATCAATCAAATATTATCAAAAATATGCGCCCCTCTTTTCGGTAAAGTAATTTCGGTTACATAACCTAGTTTAACTCATGATAAATTTTTTAAATATTTTGGGTTGATTGATTAAAGATATTTATACCTTAAGAATAAACGTTAAATTTCGCAGTGATGTAATAAATTTTTGAATGATATCAATAATTTCGGTCGCAAGACCTAATTTTCTTAAATACCAATTTAATACTTTATAGCGAACAAATTAGCATTTATTATCAAAAGGTTAAAAATAAAAATAAAAATAAAAATAAAAAAAATAAAAATGAAAACTATACAAACTTACCTGTGAAATAGATTTCTTAGTGATATGCTCTAGCCTACTCATAAGATAGTCGGACTAATTAATTTTCCATGGCTACATAGGCGTAACCTCGAGCATTTAATGTTTTTTCTTCTAAGCATATGAACGGTCCATCTCTGCATAAAGTAACAAATTCGGTGTTTGAATAAGTTTGATTATTTGAACATTTACCTTCGTGTGACCATTTTCCGCATTTGTGACATTTTTCAAGGTGTCGTGCTCTTCTTTTCGCTGCGGATTTTGATTTTCCTTTACCAAATTGTAACTTATTATCTTCGCATCTGGATTCTTTTCTTACTCCGTCCAATTTTTCTCTGATTACTGATACCAGTTCACTCGGAAGTGTGTCATTATTACGTTTAGTAATCAAAGCGTGTAGCATTATACCATGGTTTAGTTCACAGGAAGTCTTTATTTCGTAAAAACCTAAAAAAAATAAAAATTCAGAATGGGGGGAGAAGACTAGTTCTTTAGGGTCTGCTAAGGAAAGACCATTCGGGTTCCATTTTCGAGAACTACACGAAAACAGAAAATCTAACTATAACAGAAATACATATTATCCTTTAAAGACTTGATTCTCCCCACACTTAGTTAGCTGTGGTATCAAAATTGTGATTAACTTCGTTGTTGACTTCCATCGGACTATCTATGTAGTGTTTAACTCTGTGACCATTAACTTTAAATTCAATCCCATTTGAATTTATTAATTCTATCATTCCGTATGGGAAAACTCTTTTGACTATGAATGGTCCAGACCATCTTGATTTCAATTTTCCAGGAAATAGCTTGAATCGTGAATTGAAAAGAAGAACTTTGTCTCCTTCTTTAAATTCTTTTGAACTTCTGATTTTTTTATCATGCCATTTCTTCGTTCTTTCCTTATAGATTAACGAATTTTCGTATGCTTCTTGTCTTAATTCTTCTAATTCGTTTAGTTGACTTAACCGTAGACGTCCAGCTTCATGTAAATCAAGATTACATGTCTTCAAAGCCCAAAATGCTTTGTGTTCAATTTCTAATGGAAGATGACATGATTTTTCGTAAACGAGTCTGAAAGGTGTGGTTCCAATTGGAGTTTTGTGGGCTGTTCTAAAAGCCCAGAGTGCATCCTCCAACTTAATGGACCATTCCTTCGGATCTGTTCCTACGGTTTTCTCTAGAATACGTTTTAAAGCTCGGTTGGTATTTTCAACTTGTCCACTTGTTTGTGGATGATATGCAGTAGAGATTTTATGAGTTACTCCATATCTTTTAAGAACTTTTTCAAGTTGATTATTACAGAAATGAGTACCCTGATCACTTATTAAAGCTTTCGGTGTTCCAAACCTTGCAAAAAGACGTTTTAAAAAGTTGACTACAACTCGTGTATCGTTAGTTGGGAGAGCTTGTGCTTCCGCCCATTTAGATACATAATTAATGGCAACGAGAATGTAGAGATTATTATGAGATTTTGGAAATGGACCCATAAAGTCAATACCCCAAATGTCAAATACTTCACATACTTGAATGACATTTTGTGGCATTTCATCACGTTGACTTATTTTTCCGGCCCTTTGACAAGCATCACAGGATTTGCAAAGAAGGTGTGCGTCTTTGTAAATTGTAGGCCAATAGAATCCAGCATCATAAACTTTTCTTGCTATTAGTTGAGGCCCATAATGCTCTCCTGTTGGTCCTGTGTGACAATGGTTTAAGATTTTACTAGCTTCATCTCCGAATACACATCGGCGTATTATTCCATCGGGACAACTTTTAAACAAATGTGGATCTTCCCAGAAATAGTGTTTTATATCACTAAAGAATTTCTTTCATTTTTGGTACGATAATCCTTTTTCAAGGAATCCACATACTAAGTAGTTTGCATAGTCTGCAAACCATGGAATTTCATTATAATCTATCTTCAATAGATATTCATCAGGAAAGTTGTCTTGTATGGCCGATTCATTTAGAACTTCTAATTCAGGATTTTTAAGACGAGAAAGATGATCAGCGGCGAGATTTTCTGCACCTCTTTTATCTCGGATTTCAATATCGAACTCTTGTAAGAGTAAGATCCAACGGATTAATCATGGTTTGGCATTTTGTTTCAAAAATAGGTATCTAATAGCAGAATGGTCGGTATAGACCACCGTTTTTGCTAGAACGAGATATGAACAAAATTTGTCAAAAGCAAAGACAATAGCAAGGAGTTCTTTTTCAGTAGTTGTGTAATTCGTTTGTGCTCCTTGTAACGTCTTACTAGCATAATATATAGGTTGAAATCGTTTTTCAATCCTTTGTCCTAAAACGGCTCCAATTGCAAAATCACTTGCATCGCACATAAGTTCAAATGGTAGATTCCAATTCTGTGTTATCATGATCGGCGCATTAGTGAGTTTCTCTTTAAGAATATTAAAAGATTTGATGCATTCATCTGAAAAGACGAATGGAGCATCCTTTTCTAGGAGTTTATTCATAGGAGTGGCAATTTTAGAAAAATCTTTTATGAAACGTCGGTAAAAACCGGCATGCCCTAGAAAACTCCTAACTCCTCTAACATTGGTGGGATGTGGAAGTTTAGCAATTACATCTACCTTAGCTCTATCCATTTCAATTCTTTCCTTTGAAATTTTATGTCTAAGAACGATGCCTTCTTTAACCATAAAATGACATTTCTCCCAATTAAGTACTAGATTTGATTGTTCGCATCTAATAAGCATTCGTTCAAGATTAACTAAACATGATTCAAATGTATCACCGAAGACTGAAAAGTCATCCATGAAAACTTCCATGCATTCTTCTATCATGTCATGAAAAATCGCCATCATGCACCTTTGAAAGGTTGCAGGGGCGTTGCAAAGTCCAAATGGCATGCGTTTGTAAGCAAAAGTACCATAAGGGCACGTGAATGTGGTTTTCTCTTGGTCCTCGGGTGCTATTGGAATTTGAAATATCCGGAAAATCCATCAAAAAAACAATAGTAACTATTTCCGGCTAATCTTTCTAACATTTGATCAATGAAAGGTAAGGGAAAGTGATCTTTTCTGGTGGCGTCATTTAATTTTCTATAATCAATACATACACGCCATCCTGTTACATTCCTAGTCGGGATAAGCTCATTATTCTCATTTGTAATGACAGTCATGCCACCTTTCTTAGGCACGCATTGAACTGGGCTTACCCATGGACTATCAGAGATTGGATAAATTAAACCTGCATCTAGCAGTTTAATAATTTCTTTCTTAACAACATCTTGCATATTAGGATTTAGTCTTCGTTGGCGTTGCACATACGTTTTATGACCTTCTTCCATAAGGATTTTATGTGTGCAATACGAAGGACTTATTCCTTTAATATCATGAATCTTCCATGCAATGGCTGGTTTATGAGCTTTCAACACAGAAATGAGTTGAGATTTTTCATTTTTAGTAAGAGAAGAAGATATTATTACAGGTAATTCAGATTCACCATGTAAATAAGCGTATTCCAAATGGTTTGGAAGGGGCTTTAACTCTAATGTCGGTGGTTCTTCTATCGATGATTTATATCGATATCTGTCTTCTTCATTTATGTAACGACCCGGAAATTTCCGACCAAATTTAAACTCTAATCTCTATATGGTTCCGACACGATAAGCAAAAACCCTAAAGTTGACCCGCACTTTTTCGATCATTCTATACTTATAAGATTAATATTTACATAAATTAAACCTTACCAACATGATAAGCAATCCAAATTGTTGAGATTTATGTTTCCGAAAAGAGTTTTACACAACGTTTGACCGTCTAGTTTGACCGATGATATCACGAACTATACAATATATGATAATTATACATTTGTGTATATATATGTATATATACATATTTAACATGATTAATGAATGTTTTAATATCTCATTTTGTATTAATAACAATAAGTTATAAGTATATTTTGAAACTACTAACTTAAGTTTTCAAAACGATAACTATACGTAACGTTATTTGACATAAATACTTAAGACTTATAATGTTTATACATATATCGTATAAGTAATGTATTTAATCACTTTTAAAGACTTAAATACATAAAATCATATAAGTGTATTCACAAAAGATAGCTATATTTGAATCCTCATTCCATTTTTCACAAAATTTCTATACGTATATCTAGAGTATTTGTACTCGTATCATACCTAGCTTCTATACGTATTTACTATTGGTATATACACATAAAATCACCACCTAACCAGCCCTTGTTCATGCCTTATGTATAAGGTAATTACTTTTGAATGATTGTAAGACTAATTACAAAAATACAAACTAAAAATTTGTCCATGTCTACTACATAAACATTTTTTTAGGAGTATATATGTATCCTCATTTTGTTTCATTTTTACTTCCATTCTCTAGCTAAAAACACCCACACTCTCAAGAACATTAAACTCCATAAATATTCAGCAAAGTTCCATGAAGATCTAGCTTCAAAAACCTTACTTAAACACCATAAGAAAACCATACAAAAACACTTCAAGAAATCCTTCCAAGAACACAAACTTACTTCCAATCTTTCATCCACTTCCATCACCCTTTTGATTCTAGCTTCTTACTCCTCTTTTACAGCAACCTTGTCCAAGGAACTTGAGGTAGTATCTATGTTCATAACCTTATTCGATTCATATATATATAGCTATCTTATTTTGTGGTATAAAGTTTAACAACAAGAACATAATTTGAATGTTTTCAAACTTGTTTGCAAACTAAATAGATCCTTCTAACTTAACTTTTAAAATACTTCAAGACCTGTAATATAACTTAAATATATGCTAATTTAACAAGGTATAATTTGGTTTTTCAAAGAATATCTTAAAAACTGTTTTTACGACGTCGGAGTGCCACCGGGGACTGTTTTGGGTTGGATAATTAAAAACTATCTTAAACTTTGAGTTGGAGGTTTATATTCTGGAAAAATGATTTTTACTATGAATATGATAACACATAAAAATTTCATGATTTAATTCAAAGTATAAGTATTTTTAGAAAAATAATCATTTAAGGTTGTTTAAATAAAGGAAAATGTTTAACTTCATAAGTTTCACTAAAGTTTCACCTATGCCGTGTGATTTTGAATACAAACCAAGGTATTTTCAGTTCATAGTCTTAAAGAGGGACTCGATCCAAGGAGATGGCAAGTTGAATCAACGAAAACGGATTTGTAACGAAGAAACTATGACCGAAACAAAATTGGTTATCCAAGACTTGTTTAACTTCGGGATTAATTGGGAAAAATTAAATAAAATCACATCTTTCTAAAATAACATGATATTTTATATATATGTACTCATAATTCAATTTTATATGGTTCAGGATCACCCGTAAACAATACGAGAAGATTAATCATAAGATCCCATGATTGTACGCAACACGTCATTTGACAACACCGGTACTTTATGTACGCAACACGTCATTTGACAACACCGGTACCGTGGGTCAAGATTAATCTCGACCAATACATATACGATGAGGGTTTTATTTATTTCATTGGGGGTTTATTAAACATCTAAATATGAACCATTAAAATTGAATTACTAACAACGAACTGCTAACTACGGACTAAGGAATTATTCAAAGTATTAAAAGTATAACAAGTATATATATGTGACGTTTGTTTAAAAAAGAAAAGGTATTGATATATTATATATGGATAGGTTCGTGATATCAACCGGAGACCAAGTCAAATTATATATATATCTTCAAGACGAAAGTGAGTATATAGTCCCACATTTAAACTCTAAATATTTCGGGATGAGAATACATGTATTTTATGTTTTACATTATGGACACAAGTAACTGAAAAATATATTCTACGTTGAGTTGTACCACTGGCATACTTCCCTGTAGCTTGGTAACTAATATTTACATCGGTATTGTAAACGCGAATCCTGTTGATAGATCTATCGGGCCTGACAACCCCAACCGGACTGGACGACCAGTATTCAACGGTTGCACAGTACTTCGTTTCGTGACTACACTTGGTACAGTGTAGTAAGATTTCATATTAAAGGGAATATGCGACGTGATTAATTGTTAAGTATGGTTACCAAGTGCTCAACCACATAGAATATTTTTATTAAAATGTTTATATATGAAATCTTGTGGTCCATCGTTATATCGCTGCTAGCATCAAACCTATATATCTCACCAACTTTATGTTGACGTTTTAAAGCATGTTATTCTCAGGTATGAATTAAGACTTCCGCTGTGCGTTAGCTCATATTAAGGATACTAGTTGGGACCATTTAAGCCATGATACAAGAACGTTGCATTCGAGTCATTGAAGATCATTAAAGACATTTATTAAGTAAATGACAGTTTAGGTCATTTGGATATCGAGAAATGTTTGACGAGTTTATTAATTTTTTTTATGTAAAGATAGATTGCCTTTTAAGAATAAATGCAACGTTTGTAAAATGTATCATATAGAGGTCAAGTACCTCGCGATGTTATCAACTGTTGTAATTCGTTTGTAATCAATATGGACATCGTCCGGATGATTAGTTTCGGATCCTTTCAGTTGGTATCAGAGCGTTGGTCTTAGCGAACCAGGCCTTGCATTAGTGTGTCTAACTGGTAGTTGTTAGGATACATTAGTGAGTCTGGACTTTGACCGTATCTACCTGCTAAAAAGTTTTGCTTATCATTTCTAGTCGGAAACCATCTGCTTATCATCCTTAGGGAGTTGCCTGCTTATCATTCTTTAGTCTAGACACGTCTTACTGCATCTAGTGCATCGATAGTGTATAGACAAAATTCATATCCTAGCGTATCTATTACTATAAACATTGCCCGACGAATTTCAAAGATTCTCCGTAATTCACGGGATTTCGGTATTATATATACATATGAAAATTATGTATTGAAGAGTACCAAACCCAACTCCTATAATCTATTCCAAACCAAAAAAATTCATTTCTCCAACTATACAAGATGAATTCTTCATCCAGTTCGAATTCCTCCGACTTCGATAGCTACGCCGACATGGATTTCCATTCGAGCTCCGAGAACAGCGTCACCGGAATGGATCAACCAATTTCCCATCATCTATTCTGGATGAACTGGGGATGGGTTCGTAATATACTAAATTTCTGGAGGCAAGAAGAAGGTGATCCATTTCATCCACCAAATTGCCCTCTTAACGATGAACCTGAAGCACTTACCGGCGAACCCATTCGAAACACCATTTTCTCGCTCATTTCTAGAGTATCTCATCATGATCACATACTATCCCATATTTCAAATCTTGTTCATTCGCTCGTTCCAACCGTCAATCATCCCGGTATAATAGAAGAAGTCAACGAACTCCGTGCTCGGGTAGTGGTTTTGGAGAATATGGTGCGAAGGTTACAAACACCAACAGCAGCACCAGCAGCATAATCCGTACTACCATCGTCAACGCCGACAGTACCTTTATCACCCCAATCACAATCTCAACATCACAATCTGTATCTCGAATATCAACATCACACGACTCAATATCTGTACTTCGAGTATGATCTTCGTTCTATATATCGTTCTACATCGATTATCTTCGCTTTACGTATCGTATGACGATTATGTAATTTCTAAAGTCTTAGAGATTATGTAATCTAGAATTAACGATAAATCAAATGAGTTTAATATCTTATTGACTCATTAAATCTATGATTATCTCTGAAGAAAATATATATGCAAGTATATTTTCATAAAGATAGTAATTAAAAATTCCTTCGTACAAACTATTAATGATGAAAATATTTTAACAGGTGGGTAGTACCCGAGGAATATTTAGAATTCACATTAATAAGTTATATTGTACATTCTTGAATCTGATTCAACGGTTATCTATTATCTTACTTACAACCACCGATATTCGTATCCGCTCACCCCAGAATAACCATTTTCAATCAAATTTCATATTCGGATTTTGACCTACCAGAATCCAACAAGTGGCATAAAGAAGAAAACATTGGACAATTAAAATGAATTAAAATGTTGATTGTAACATATGAAACTAAACAATTCTTCAAGTTTGCCACTTGATTTTATCTTAAACCTCATTCGTAACTTGACGATTACAATTCGCATTCAAATCCTTTCATGATTTCTGAAAACACCCTGAACTATGAAGTAGCTCTTGAAATGCTGATGAAGCAGCAAAAACTGTAAACGACTTTAACAATCAAAAGATTGATGATAAAGAATGGTATGGTGGTAAAGCTGAGAAAAAGAGAAGGTTTGGAACTGGAAAACGGATTGAGCAAAGTATGAAGGAGGCCGTGAACAAATCATGAAAACAGAACCTGCCTTCAAAGGATCCAAATGATCCAGTGCCTGCTGAAACCGTTAGTAAGAACACTGCTCCTTATTCTAAACTTTTCAAGATGATATTCTTCACCATCATTTTATCTTAGATATTATAAGATATCTTCATTCGTTATACATATTTTTCATATTTCTGGAGATATTTTTACAACTATTCCTATCTGCGATCATTTAACTCTCCGTAACATCTGCGCTACAATATAAAAGAAACTGTGTTAGTTTCTAAATTCTGAAATCTCTAAGTTTAAAAATATGAATGTTTTGAAGTAGTGTTGGGAACTGATACATGAATTAGTATAATATAATGAAACTTGATCAACTTCATTATATTACAGTAAGTCATGTTAAGTTTCTAATGGAATGTGATAATTCACAGTACCGTCATCATGTGCCATGTTACACGGCTCTTACATTCTATCAAGTCTTCAAACATATTAGAACGTATCACCTTGATAGTTCTATTTTTTTTTCCGGAATATTCGAGTAATTTAACGAATCAAGATCGTGCCATTACAATTTCATTCTAAAACCAATAGCAAGGTTCATTCCAAATTTCCTACCTACGAATTTCGGACCATTGTTCGCTTGGCTCGAGGACGGGAAGAAGAAATGAAGGGACAAAACTTCAGAATAGAAATAGGAACATAAACCACAGCAAATAAGAGAGAGCATTAACTGTGGATGACAATGATTTTAAGGGACGGGAGTAGGAACATCGAAATATAAGGGAAGGTATAAAACCTAACAACAACCCCGAAACTACAAACCGTGCATATCAATACGTATTGCAACGTAAAGGCACGAGAGAATTAAAAACATTATAATTCCAAGGAAAGGATAAAAGAGAATAGATTCTTCTGGTGATAGATGAAAAAGAAGAATGAAAGATATGAAAGTTAGAAATATAACAAGGGTTAGAATGGGATGGAGCATATTAGCGAATGTCTTAAAGTAGGAACTAAAGAGAAAGAATAGAAGATGTGGGAAGAAAGAAAAGGAAGGAGGTAAATTTATAGTGAAATATTCGACAAAGAAATCAAAACAGATTGCCGCGTTAAATCAAAGAAGATCCTGATCGCCGCAAAACTAAATCTTATTACATAAGATTTTCTTTAAAACCCTTAAATCCCGGAAATCGATCATAATCACGTCATCGGTTACAACAATTCTATATTTACTCATTTCACTCTTTTGTGATAGCTTCGCTCGTGCGTCTCACATAACCAAATTGTTTTATCTAAATCTTTCAATAATGATAAAATTTCATTATTACCTCATATTCGTCATGAAAACATTCCTATTGTTGTTTATGACAACCTCTACCAAATTTCGAGGACGAAATTTCTTTAACGGATGGGTACTGTAACGACCCGGAAATTTCCGACCAAATTTAAACTCTAATCTCTATATGGTTCCGACACGATAAGCAAAAACCCTAAAGTTGACCCGCACTTTTTCGATCATTCTATACTTATAAGATTAATATTTACATAAATTAAACCTTACCAACATGATAAGCAATCCAAATTGTTGAGATTTATGTTTCCGAAAAGAGTTTTACACAACGTTTGACCGTCTAGTTTGACCGATGATATCACGAACTATACAATATATGATAATTATACATTTGTGTATATATATGTATATATACATATTTAACATGATTAATGAATGTTTTAATATCTCATTTTGTATTAATAACAATAAGTTATAAGTATATTTTGAAACTACTAACTTAAGTTTTCAAAACGATAACTATACGTAACGTTATTTGACATAAATACTTAAGACTTATAATGTTTATACATATATCGTATAAGTAATGTATTTAATCACTTTTAAAGACTTAAATACATAAAATCATATAAGTGTATTCACAAAAGATAGCTATATTTGAATCCTCATTCCATTTTTCACAAAATTTCTATACGTATATCTAGAGTATTTGTACTCGTATCATACCTAGCTTCTATACGTATTTACTATTGGTATATACACATAAAATCACCACCTAACCAGCCCTTGTTCATGCCTTATGTATAAGGTAATTACTTTTGAATGATTGTAAGACTAATTACAAAAATACAAACTAAAAATTTGTCCATGTCTACTACATAAACATTTTTTTAGGAGTATATATGTATCCTCATTTTGTTTCATTTTTACTTCCATTCTCTAGCTAAAAACACCCACACTCTCAAGAACATTAAACTCCATAAATATTCAGCAAAGTTCCATGAAGATCTAGCTTCAAAAACCTTACTTAAACACCATAAGAAAACCATACAAAAACACTTCAAGAAATCCTTCCAAAAACACAAACTTACTTCCAATCTTTCATCCACTTCCATCACCCTTTTGATTCTAGCTTCTTACTCCTCTTTTACAGCAACCTTGTCCAAGGAACTTGAGGTAGTATCTATGTTCATAACCTTATTCGATTCATATATATATAGCTATCTTATTTTGTGGTATAAAGTTTAACAACAAGAACATAATTTGAATGTTTTCAAACTTGTTTGCAAACTAAATAGATCCTTCTAACTTAACTTTTAAAATACTTCAAGACCTGTAATATAACTTAAATATATGCTAATTTAACAAGGTATAATTTGGTTTTTCAAAGAATATCTTAAAAACTGTTTTTACGACGTCGGAGTGCCACCGGGGACTGTTTTGGGTTGGATAATTAAAAACTATCTTAAACTTTGAGTTGGAGGTTTATATTCTGGAAAAATGATTTTTACTATGAATATGATAACACATAAAAATTTCATGATTTAATTCAAAGTATAAGTATTTTTAGAAAAATAATCATTTAAGGTTGTTTAAATAAAGGAAAATGTTTAACTTCATAAGTTTCACTAAAGTTTCACCTATGCCGTGTGATTTTGAATACAAACCAAGGTATTTTCAGTTCATAGTCTTAAAGAGGGACTCGATCCAAGGAGATGGCAAGTTGAATCAACGAAAACGGATTTGTAACGAAGAAACTATGACCGAAACAAAATTGGTTATCCAAGACTTGTTTAACTTCGGGATTAATTGGGAAAAATTAAATAAAATCACATCTTTCTAAAATAACATGATATTTTATATATATGTACTCATAATTCAATTTTATATGGTTCAGGATCACCCGTAAACAATACGAGAAGATTAATCATAAGATCCCATGATTGTACGCAACACGTCATTTGACAACACCGGTACTTTATGTACGCAACACGTCATTTGACAACACCGGTACCGTGGGTCAAGATTAATCTCGACCAATACATATACGATGAGGGTTTTATTTATTTCATTGGGGGTTTATTAAACATCTAAATATGAACCATTAAAATTGAATTACTAACAACGAACTGCTAACTACGGACTAAGGAATTATTCAAAGTATTAAAAGTATAACAAGTATATATATGTGACGTTTGTTTAAAAAAGAAAAGGTATTGATATATTATATATGGATAGGTTCGTGATATCAACCGGAGACCAAGTCAAATTATATATATATCTTCAAGACGAAAGTGAGTATATAGTCCCACATTTAAACTCTAAATATTTCGGGATGAGAATACATGTATTTTATGTTTTACATTATGGACACAAGTAACTGAAAAATATATTCTACGTTGAGTTGTACCACTGGCATACTTCCCTGTAGCTTGGTAACTAATATTTACATCGGTATTGTAAACGCGAATCCTGTTGATAGATCTATCGGGCCTGACAACCCCAACCGGACTGGACGACCAGTATTCAACGGTTGCACAGTACTTCGTTTCGTGACTACACTTGGTACAGTGTAGTAAGATTTCATATTAAAGGGAATATGCGACGTGATTAATTGTTAAGTATGGTTACCAAGTGCTCAACCACTTAGAATATTTTTATTAAAATGTTTATATATGAAATCTTGTGGTCCATCGTTATATCGCTGCTAGCATCAAACCTATATATCTCACCAACTTTATGTTGACGTTTTAAAGCATGTTATTCTCAGGTATGAATTAAGACTTCCGCTGTGCGTTAGCTCATATTAAGGATACTAGTTGGGACCATTTAAGCCATGATACAAGAACGTTGCATTCGAGTCATTGAAGATCATTAAAGACATTTATTAAGTAAATGACAGTTTAGGTCATTTGGATATCGAGAAATGTTTGACGAGTTTATTAATTTTTTTTATGTAAAGATAGATTGCCTTTTAAGAATAAATGCAACGTTTGTAAAATGTATCATATAGAGGTCAAGTACCTCGCGATGTTATCAACTGTTGTAATTCGTTTGTAATCAATATGGACATCGTCCGGATGATTAGTTTCGGATCCTTTCAATTTAGCATTTGAATTTCTTCTGTTGTTGGTTCATATCCATTAGCCATAAGTGTAGCTAACATTTCAGTTTCATCAATTGGTTCAGTTCCTTCTCCTAAAGAACATTCTCCTGTTCCTTGTAATTCTAGAAATTCTTCTAACAATTCTGCATGTGAATCTATAGTTTGAATATAATAACATGTATCATCTGCAGATTGCGGTTGTTGCATTACTCTATCAACTAAAAAGGTAACACTCCCGTCCTCTATACTTAGGGTCGGTTTCTTACCAAACACGTCTATCATTGCTTTAGCCATGTTTAAGAATGGTCTTCCTAATATGAGAGGAACTTGAGAATCTTCTTCCATGTCCAGAACAACAAAATCTACTGGAAATACTAAAGTACCAACTTTAACTAGCATGTTTTCCATTATCCCTCTAGGATATTTTATTGATCGATCGGCTAGTTGTATGCTTATTCGTGTTGGTTTCAATTCTCCAAGGTCTAGTTTAGCGTATAGTGAATACGGCATTAAATTTATACTAGCACCTAAGTCTGCCAATGCTTCTATTGAACTAAGACTACCTAGAAAACATGGAATTGTGAAACTTCCTGGATCTGATAGTTTTTCTGGTATCTTATTCAACAGCACTGCAGAACAATTAGCATTCATCGTAACTGCAGAGAGTTCTTCCATTTTCTTTCTATTTGTGATTATATCTTTCAGAAATTTAGCATATCTAGGCATTCCTGAAATCACATCAATGAAAGGAAGATTGACATTTATTTGTTTAAACATATCCAAGAATTTAGATTGCTCGACTTCAAGTTTCTCTTTTTTCATTTTACTCGGGTAAGGAAGTGGTGGTTGGTATGGTTTAACATAAGGTTTAGTCTTAACTGTGTTATCTTCATTAACCTTTTCAACTACCGGTTCTTTTTCCTTATCTTGTTCAGGTTGTGGTTCTTGTGGAGTAGGAATAGCTTCCTCAGAAATTACAGGTATTTCAGGTGGTTTAAGTGTTGTACCACTTCTTGTGGTAATAGCTTTAGCTGTTTCATTCCGGGGGTTAGCATTTGTATCACTAGGTAGACTTCCCGGTTTTCTTTGACATATTAACCTTGCTAGGTTACTTACTTCTTGTTCCAAATTTTGAATAGAAGCTTGTTGATTTCTAAATGCTTGAGCATTTTGTTCATTGGTTTGTTTTTGAGATGTGAAAAACTGCGTTTGAGTTTCAACTAGCTTTGTCATCATATCTTCTAAATTTGGATTTTTAATATCATCGGTTTGTTGTGGTTTGTTTTGAAAATTAGGTCTTTGCTGGTTGTAAGTATTATTGGATACTTGTTGATTACTAGGATCTTGTTGGTTGTTGTATGGAACATTTCGGTTATAATTCTGGTTTTGATTGTAAATTGGTCTTGGTGGTTGAAAATTATTCTGATAATTATTTCCAGGCCTTTGGTTTATGTATGAAATATTCTCTCTTTGTTCCATTGTTAGTTCAATACTGAGACAATCTTTTGTCAAATGTGGTCCTCCACACTGCTCACAACTAATTCGTATTGAATGTATATCCTTAGTCATCTTTTCCATTCGTCTCTCGATAGCATCTATCTTTGCAGAAATGAAATCTAAGTCATGGCTAGAATCGGCTCTAGCTGCTTTAGATGATCTAACGATATCTTTTTCTTGGTGCCACTCATGTGAGTGGGAAGCAGTGTTATCAATAATTTTGTAAGCATCAGTTTCGGTTTTCTTCATAATAGAACCACCAGCTGCTATATCTATGTCTTTCTTTGTAGTGATGTCGCATCCTTGGTAGAATATTTGTACTATTTGACAAGTATCTAAACCATGTTGCGGACATCCTCTTAATAACTTTCCAAATCTAGTCCATGCCTCATATAGAGTTTCATTCGGTTTCTGTGTGAACGTAACAATTTCTCCTTGAAGTCTTACGGCTTTAGATGCCGGAAAGAATTGTTTAAGAAATTTTTCAACTAAAACGTCCCATGTATCAATCGCCCCTTCAGGTAACGATTCCAACCAATATTTGGCTTCTCCCTTTAAAGTCCATGGAAATAACATGAGATATATCTGTTCATCCTCCACTTCTCGGATTTTAAATAGTGTACAGATCCTATTAAAGGTACGAAGATGTTCATTTGGATCTTCCTTCGGCGCACCACTAAATTGGCATTGATTAGTCACCATGTGTAGAATTTGTCCTTTGATTTCATAATCTGGCGCATTAATGTCTGGATGAGTAATTGCGTGACCTTGGCCAGTGCGTTTAGCTCGCATTCGGTCTTCCATACTTAAAGGTTCCAGATTCTCCATGATTGAATTTGTTGAATCTGAATCACTAGAGGATTCTAATTTAATGGTTCGTTCCTCAACAATCTCTGTTTGAATGATTGGTGGTTCCGGAGGAAAAACTAATGGTCCAGGATCTATGAATTGTCCCTGAATATTCTCCGGATTCTCAATTGTGAGATCGGGTTCAAAAAATGGATTATCGGAAATTTGAATTGGAGCACTTGGTCGACTGGATGACGATTATAAAGGAAAATCAACGGCGACAATATTTGCTAGATGTCTTGATCGAGTTACAGGTGGTGAACGTACAAAAGGTGGTGAACGTCTTGCTCGGTGCATTCACTGAATATCATATTAGTTTTTAAAAAGGAAGAAAAATTATATAAGTTATCCAATTAATAGACTTTTCTGATTTTGGCCACGTTTCGAATAGCCAAAAGATGCAGCAGAGGGGCAGGATTTGTTTAGTCTCAATATAATTGAGTACTGTTTGGCTCCAATAACCCGGTCCACGTACAAATCCAACTATTACTACGAACCAGAAAATTTTGATGTCTATCAATTTAACCACTTAAAATAAATTTTCGTAATTTTAAGAAATTTAGAGAAGAAATAGAATAAAAATCTATGTCCTAAAACTAGAATGTTGAGAAATAAGAAAGAAAAAGAGCGCGTCGAAAAAGGTCGAAAAAGAAAAGGGTTGAAAAATAAAAGGCGTCGAAAAATAAGAAAGAAAAAGAGTGACTATAAAACTTTAAAACACTCGACTAACCCAACCTTATTATTATTACTAACTTAAAATTAAAATTGCAAATTGAGATTACTAATTGGAGTGATAATTGATACATAGGTAAAATGCGTCGAAAAATGAAAGTAACAAAGTAGCGCGTTGAAACTTATAAAAAAGAACTAAAAACTAAGAATTAAAAGTTGCGTCTAAAAATATTAAAGCTTACAAGAAAAACTATATCCCAAATGGCAATATCTTAAAAAGGTACTAAAACTTAAAAATGGCGTCGCAAAATTCTAAAGCACCTAAATCTTAGTCTAAAGAGAAAGCACTTAAGGGATTTTACGGCAAAGCCTAAAAATCTATAAATAAAAAAATAACTATGTCAAAAATTATGACTTAAAAGTAAATACGAGCGAAAAATATAAAAATTAAGCTAAAAACAAATAAAAAGAGACAAAATATAAAAATATACTAAAAGTTGTAAAAAGTACAATTTTTATAAAAATATTATTTTTATATTATTTATTTTATAAAAGTATTAATTTTATAAATTATTTAAACTAATTAACCTAAATACATAAATTAATTAAAATCTAAACTAACTAATTAAATATTAAAAACCTAATTAGGGTTTTAAATTAATAATAATAAATAATACCCGTAATAAATGCTGAATTAGGGTAAACTGTGGCGTGTCAGACGATCTCATGCGATCGCATGAAAATATGCCTTCAGGCTCATGCGATCGCATGAGCTTGGATTTTGGGCCAGGTTACGGACTGCTACAGTAGCAGGCTCGAGAGTTTATTTTTTTTTCTGTTTTAAATTCTGTTTTAAATATTTATATAATTAAAAAATATTTAAATAAAATTTATATTTTTACAAACTAAAATAAAAATAAAGAAACTTTATAAAACTTATATATTTAACAAACTCTTAAAAATATTTATTTTTTTGTTTTTCTTTTTATATTTTTGAATATTTAAAACGTATTTTTACAAAAGCGTATTTTTTATAAAAGTAAACTAAAAATAAAAATCTTTTTTTTTTATTTAGCGTTGCGCTTCGGCTTTTAAGCTAGATTTCGAATCCCCGGCAGCGGCGCCAAAAATACTTGATTATGTAGCGAGGTGTATATGAAATAGCTTTATTTTTACAACTAAATACTATTAAATACGATAAAATTTTACACAAGATATTTATTTATTTATAGAATGGATATACTTAAACCTTGCTACAACACTTATAGGCAATGTACCTAATCGTACAGTAGTGTAGTTTTTAGTAAGTTCGGTTCGTTCCACAGGGAATCTTTTAAACAAAGCTTAACGCTATATTAGTTTTAATTTATAAAAATACAAATATATATAAATAATATTATTATTATAAAAAGGGGGTTTTTACCATTTAATGACCGGTTTGTCGATTTTAAAAACTTTAGTCGCAGTTAAAATCTAATGTAAAATATTAAAAATAAATACAAGACTTAATTTAAAGCGTAAAGTAAATAACGATAATGAAATTGCGATAAATAAAAGTGCGATAAAATAAAATTGCGATAATTAAAAAGTACGATAATTAAAAGTGCAATTAAATAACAATAAATAAAAATGCGATAATTAGAAGTGCAATTATATATAAAATAAAGGAAATTAAATATGAAATAAAAGAATTATGCTTATTTAAACTTCCATAATCATGATGTTTGACGTGTTGATTTTAGTTTTATGCCCATGGGTTAATTGTCCTTTGTCCTGGATTATTCAATATGTCCGTCTGATTTTTGTCCATAACAGTCCATCAGTCATAAATATAAAGTGCGAGTATCCTCGTCAAATTATCCTTATACCCGAAGTCAAATATTCCAACTAATTGGGGACTTAAACTGTAACAAGGTTTTATTACTTTGTTTAATAATTACACCAGGTTATCGACTGCGTGTAACCCAAGGTTTTAATACATTGTTATCAATTATGCCAAGTGTCCTTGTACATAATTTCACCCCTGTTTTAATAATACCATAGACTATTAATCCATTCCCGTGTCCGGTTAAATGAACGATTATTCGTACATATAAATACCCCGCTCATCGTGTCCGATCGAGTGTATATGGTTATTTATAGGGACGTCCAATTGTAAATCTTTATATTAAAATTAACAAACTATCATTTAGTTAAACAAATATAAAGCCCATTAATAGCCCATAGTCTAATTTCCACAAGTGTCGTTCTATTGTCCAAACCCCAATTATGGTACAAAGCCTAATTACCCAATTTTAGTATTTTTAGCCCAACATCATGATTACTTCGTTTTAAATAAGCATAATAATAACTTAGCTACGAGACATTAAATTAAAAAGGTTGAACATAACTTACAATGATTAAAAATAGCGTAGCGTTACACGGACAGAATTTGGACTTACACCCTTACAACATTCGCTAACATAACTTAATTATTATTAATTAAAATTAAAATTAAAATTAAAATACAAATTATATATATATATTTACGTATATAGAGAGAGATGATATATGGATATATGATGCACCAAAGCTCGATTTTATAGGCATGTGGGCTGGAAAAGAGCCTCATGCGATCGCATGAGCTTTGCCCTTCAGGCTCATGCGATCGCATGGCCAGCTGGGGAGGCTCAAAAGTCTACAAAAACGTGGGCTGCTTATTTATTTATTATATAATATAATATATATAATTAAATTTAATTATATATATATATATTATATTATATTCTTGTACTCCGTTGATTTGTAATTTTTAGTCCTTTGCGTCGAGCGTTGAGAGTTGACTCTGGTCCCGGTTCCGGATTTTCGAACGTCCTTGCGTATAATTTAATATCTTGTACTTTGCGTTTTGAATCTTGTACTCTTGTAATTTTGAGACGTTTCTTATCAATAATTGGAACCTCTTTGATTGTACTTTGTACTTTTGAGCTTTTTGGTCGTTTGCGTCTTCAATTCGTCGAATCTGTCTTTTGTCTTCACCTTTTATTATTTAAACGAATATCACTTGTAAATATGACAAATGCAACTAAAAGCTTGTCTTTCTTGAGGAATAATGCTATGAAATATATGTTCGTTTTTAGCATTATCATAAGGCTAAACCTTATGTTAAACCATACCAACCACCACTTCCTTACCCGAGTAAAATGAAAAAAGAGAAACTTGAAACCGAGCAATCCAAATTCTTTGATATGTTTAAACAAATAAATGTAAATCTTCCTTTCATTGATGTAATTTCAGGAATGCCTAGATATGCTAAATTTCTGAAAGATCTAATATCGAATAGAAAGAAAATGGAAGAACTCTCGGCCGTTACTATGAATGCTAATTGTTCAGCAGTGCTATTGAATAAGATACCAGAAAAACTATCAGATCCAGGAAGTTTCACAATTACATGTTTTCTGGGTAGTCTTAGTTCAATAGGAGCATTGGCAGACTTAGGTGCTAGTATAAATTTAATGCCGTATTCACTATACACTAAACTAGACCTTGGAGAATTGAAACCAACCAGAATAAGCATACAACTAGCCGATAGATCAATAAAATATCCTAGAGGGATAATGGAGAACATGCTAGTTAATGTTGGTACTTTAGTATTTCCAGTAGATTTTGTTGTTCTGGACATGGAAGAAGATTCTCAAGTTCCTCTCATATTAGGAAGACCATTCTTAAACACGGCTAAAGCAATGATAGATGTGTTCGGTAAGAAACTGACCCTAAGTATAGAGGATGAGAGTGTTACCTTTTCAGTTGATAGAGCAATGCAACAACCGCAATCTGCAGATGATACATGTTATTATATTCAAACTATAGATGCACATGCAGAATTGTTAGAAGAATTTTCAGAATTACAAGGAACAGAAGAATGTTCTTTAGGAGAAGGTACTGAACCAATTGATGAAACCGAAATGTTAGCTACACTAATGGCTAATGGATATGAACCAACAACAGAAGAAATTCAAATGCTAAAAGAGGAAGACAGATATCGATATAAATCATCGATAGAAGAACCACCAACACTAGAGTTAAAGCCACTTCCAAACCATTTGGAATACGCTTATTTACATGGTGAATCTGAATTACCTGTAATAATATCGTCTTCTCTTACTGAAAATGAGAAATCTCAACTCATTTCTGTGTTGAAAGCTCATAAACCAGCCATTGCATGGAAAATTCATGATATTAAAGGAATAAGTCCTTCGTATTGCACACGTAAAATCCTTATGGAAGAAGGTCATAAAACGTATGTGCAACGCCAACGAAGACTAAATCCTAATATGCAAGATGTAGTTAAAAAGAAATTATTAAACTGCTAGATGCAGGTTTAATTTATCCAATCTCTGATAGTCCATGGGTAAGCCCAGTTCAATGCGTGCCCAAGAAGGGTGGCATGACTGTCATTACAAATGAGAAAAATGAGCTTATTCCTACTAGGACTGTAACAGGATGGCGTGTATGTATTGATTATAGAAAATTAAATGACCCCACCAGAAAAGATCACTTTCCCTTACCTTTCATAGATCAAATGTTGGAAAGATTAGCCAGAAATAGTTACTATTGTTTTCTAGATGGATTTTCCGGATATTTTCGAATTCCAATAGCACCCGAGGACCAAGAGAAAACCACATTCACGTGCCCTTATGGTACTTTTGCTTACAAACGCATGCCATTTGGACTTTGCAACGCCCCTGCAACCTTTCAAAGGTGTATGATGGCGATTTTTCATGACATGATAGAAGAATGCATGGAAGTTTTCATGGATGACTTTTCAGTCTTCGGTGATACATTTGAATCATGTCTAGTTAATCTGGAACGAATGCTTATTAGATGCGAACAATCAAATCTAGTACTTAATTGGGAGAAATGCCATTTCATGGTTAAAGAGGGCATCGTTCTTGGACATAAAATTTCAAAAGAAGGAATTGAAGTGGATAGAGCTAAAGTAGATGTAATTGCTAAACTTCCGCATCCCACCAATGTTAGAGGAGTTAGGAGTTTTCTAGGGCATGGCGGTTTTTACCGACGTTTCATAAAAGATTTTTCTAAAATTGCCACTCCTATGAATAAACTCCTAGAAAAGGATGCTCCATTCATCTTTTCAGATGAGTGTATCAAATCTTTTAATATTCTTAAAGAGAAACTAACTAATGCGCCGATCATGATAACACCAAATTGGAATCTACCATTTGAACTAATGTGCGATGCAAGTGATTTTGCAATGGGAGCCGTTTTAGGACAAAGGATTGAAAAACGATTTCAACCTATATATTATGCCAGTAAGACGTTACAAGGAGCACAAACGAATTACACAACTACTGAAAAAGAACTCCTTGCTATTGTCTTTGCTTTTGACAAATTTCGATCATATCTCGTTCTAGCAAAAAGCGGTGGTCTATACCGACCATTCTGCTCTTAGATACCTATTTTCGAAACAAGATGCTAAACCAAGATTAATCTGTTAGATCTTACTCTTACAAGAGTTTGATATTGAAATCCGAGATAAAAAAGGAGCAGAAAATCTCGCCGCTGATCATCTTTCTCGTCTTGAAAATCCCGAATTAGAAGTTCTAAATGAATCGGCCATACAAGACAACTTTCCTGATGAATATCTATTGAAGATAGATTATAATAAAATCCCATGGTTTGCAGACTATGCAAACTACTTAGTTTGTGGATTGCTTGAAAAAGGATTATCGTACCAAAAACGAAAGAAATTCTTCAGTGATATAAAACACTATTTTTGGGAAGATCCACATCGGTTTAAAAGTTATCCCGATGGAATAATACGCCGATGTGTATTTGGAGATGAAGCTAGTAAAATTTTAAACCATTGTCACACAGGACCAACAGGAGGGCATTATGGGCCTCAACTAACAGCAAGAAAAGTTTATGATGCTGGATTCTATTGGCCTACAATTTACAAAGACGCACACCTTCTTTGCAAATCCTGTGATGCTTGTCAAAGGGCCGGAAAAATAAGTCAACGTGATGAAATGCCACAAAATGTCATCCAAGTATGTGAAGTATTTGACATTTGGGGTATTGACTTTATGGGTCCATTTCCAAAATCCCATAAAAATCTATATATACTCGTAGCCATTGATTATGTATCTAAATGGGCGGAAGCACAAGCTCTCCCAACTAACGATGCACGAGTTGTAGTCAACTTTTTAAAACGTCTTTTTGCAAGGTTTGAAACACCGAAAGCTTTAATAAGTGATCGGGGTACTCATTTCTGTAATAATCAACTTGAGAAAGTTCTTAAAATATATGGAGTAACTCATAAAATCTCCACCGCATATCATCCACAAACAAGTGGACAAGTTGAAAATACCAACCGAGCTTTAAAACGTATTCTAGAGAAAACCGTAGGATCAAATCCGAAGGAATGGTCCATTAAATTGGAGGATGCACTCTGGGCTTTTAGAACAGCCTACAAAACTCCAATTGGAACCACACCTTTTAGACTTGTTTATGGAAAAGCATGTCATCTTCCAGTAGAAATTGAACACAAAGCATTTTGGGCTTTGAAGACATGTAATCTTGATTTACATGAAGCCGGACGTCTACGATTAAGTCAACTAAACGAATTAGAAGAATTAAGACATGAAGCATACGAAAATTCGTTAATCTATAAAGAAAGAACGAAGAAATGGCATGATAAAAGAATCAGAAGTTTAAAAGAATTTAAAGAAGGAGACAGAGTTCTTCTTTTCAATTCACGATTCAAGCTATTTTCTGGAAAATTGAAATCAAGATGGTCTGGACCATTCATAGTCAAAAGAGTTTTCCCATACGGAACGATAGAATTAATAAATTCAAATGGGATTGAATTTAAAGTTAATGGTCACAGAGTTAAACATTACATACATGGTCCGATGGAAGAAGACAATGAAGTTAATCACAATTTCGATACCACAGCTAACTAAGTATAGGGGGTTTATGTATTTCTGTTAGAGTTAGATTGTCTGTTTTCGTGTAGTTCTCGAAAATGGAACCCGAACGGTCTTTCCCAAGCAGACCCTAAAGAACTAGTCTTCTCCCCCCATTCTGAATTTTTATTTTTTTTAGGAAATGAAGACTTCCTGTGAACTAAACCATGGTCTAATGCTACACGCTTTGATCACTAAACGTAATAATGACACACTTCCAAGTGAAATAGTATCAGTAATCAGAGAAAGATTGGACGGAGTTAGAAAAGAATCCAGATGCGAAGATAATAAGTTACAATTTGGTAAAGGAAAATCAAAATCCGCAGCGAAAAGACGAGCACGACACCTAGAAAGATGTCACAAATGCGGAAAATGGTCACATGGAGGTAAATGTTCAAATAATCAAACATATTCAAACACCGAATTTGTTACTTTATGCAGAGACGGACCGTTCATATGTTTAGAAGAAAAAACACTGAATGCTCGAGGTTACGCCTATGTAGCCATGGAAAATCAATTAAACCAACTATCTTATGAATGGGATAGATCATATAACTAAGAAATCTATTTCATAGGTATGTTTGTACAGTTTTTATTTTTATTTTTATTTTTAACCTTTTGATAAAAAACGCTAATTTGTTCGCTATAAAGTATTAAATTGGTATTGAATAAAATTAGGTTTGGCGACCGAAATTATTGATATCATTCAAAAATTTATTACATCACTGCGAAATTTAACGTTTATTATTAAGGTATAAATATCTTTAATCAATCAACCCAAAATATTTCAAAAATTCGTCATGAGTTAAATTAGGTCTTCGAACCGAAATTACTTTACCGAAAAGAGGGGCGCATATTTTTAATAATATTTGATTGATTAAAGTGGGATAAAAAGCCAAAAAGATTTTTAATTTTATTTTTACCATGTTTTTAAAATTAATATATAAATCTTAAATTAATATTGTAAACTTTGTAAAATCAATATATTTAAAATTGTAAATATTTGAAAAATATAATATAAGTTTGGTGTGAATTTATAATATGAATTTTTAAATTAAGTTTGGTGTGAATTTTTTTTAAAATATGAATTTTTAATTTTATGCATTTCAAATTTTAAGTTTGGTGTGAATTTTTAATATTAATTTTGAATTTTATATTTAAATTGTGTGAATTTAAAAACAAAAATTTACTTTATCTCATTAAGTTAAAAATATGATTTTTAAAATTCGTCGTAAGTTGAAGACTAGGTCTTTGAACCGAAATTGCTTTACCCAAGGGAGGGACGAGAACTTTTATTATCATTATTTTTAATCTTATTGAATTAAAGTATGCCAAAAACATTAAAAAACTAAAAAAATCTTAGCTTTTAAAACAATCGCTACAAAAAGACAAATTTTAAAATTTTGTCGAAGGACGGACTAGGACATCGACCCGAAATGACCTCATCCTAAATAACAAGGGAAACAAAATTTTAAAATTAATTACTTAATTGTTTTAATTAGTATAAGATGTTAAAAAAAATAAAAATAAAAAACACTCCGCGACTCGCGGAGTTTGAAGGTTCAAACACCGCGACTCGCGGAGGGACCGAAATACAGAAAAAAAATAAAACGCAAAAAAACTGATCAGTTGAACACCACAACACACATACAGCGAAAATAAACCCGCAAAAACCCGAAAAACACTCCCAAATTCACAATTTTTGACCGTTAATCATCAAATCTTTTACTAAAATCATGTTGAGAAGGATGCTATCAAGGAATTACTCAAGAAAAACGGTAAATTTCTACACCTAAACACCATTTAATTCGAAAATTAGTGTTCTTGAGCAATTTTTCCCCAATTTGATTTTGATGCTTTTTAGTGTAATTATGCTTAAATTGTTTATGTATTATGCTTGTATAACCTAGATTGATGCTATTTAACATGATTAGAAGCCTTAAACTTCAAATTTTGAGTAATCTAGGGTTTGTGTTCTTGAGCAATTTGGGGCTTTTTGATATAAACAGGTTATGGCCGATTTTTGTCATGAATTGTTGCTAAATTAAGTAGTGTAACATGTTTAGGTAGTTAAATGATCCAAACTTTGAGCCTAAACATGATTTTGAGAATTAAAGTGGACTTTTTCAAGTCTAAAATTCATGAACTTGATTTTTGAGAGATAATGCCATTTGAAACTTGTTTAATTGCTAGTAATGATTATTTTGACATGTTATTTGAGTTGAATGCTTATGAACTTGGCGAACATTTTCGTATAAGCTTATTTGAAAAAGTGTAGATTTGATGAAAATATGAAAATGAGCTTAAGTTTGATATAAATTGATCATGTCATTGTAATTATTTTGATTGATGATTTTGCTGACACTAATGCATATTTGGATGCACAAAAATTGTGTTTGATGTGTTTTGCAGACTGAAAGGGGTGAATCTTCATCCCAAGCTCGCAATGCTCCTGCTGAGAATGTGGAACAACAGGAGGTGGATAACTACTACAAACAAGATATACCTCATCCAGTCATGACATTTTATGATATGCACTTGGAAGATTTGCACCCGAACCTGAGATTTGACAGACTTTGGATAGATTATCCAAAATACCAAAGGGGTTTGCATACTCTTCATTCTAAAGTTGTTGAGGTACCTAGGGTCATAGAATGGGGACCATTATAAGCTGTAGAATTGGCCGGGCCAATTAGGGAATTACTTGCACAGAGGTATGGTAATTCTACTTTTAATGACTGGGTACGTTTATTCACCATGCGTAGACCTGTATATAAAGTATGGTGTGAAGAATTATTGTGTAGTATAGAATTAAATGATCGGGTAGCTAGTTTAACCGATCGATCTTTTATTAGATTTTTTTAGGAGGTTCGATCCGCCACATGTCTTTACTAGACATGGTTCAGGCTTTACGTATATATACGCCTGAGGAGTTAGCATCTGCCGATTGTAGAGGGTTGATACTAAATGGTAGAAAGATAGATGAAAATTTTGATACACATGGTGTATGGAGTCAAATGACAAGCCATCACCGATTCAAAGGGGGAAATTACTCTTATTTGGATATAGATAGAGCGGAGTTAAGAGTAATTCATAGGTTTTTAGCTAATTCGATTACACAAAGAGGTAAGAATAAGGAAAAGGTAAATGAACAGGATTTGTTTTACCATATGTGTATTCGAGACCCACAAAGCACTGTAAGTATACCTTATTGTGTGGGTTATTATTTATCAGCTATGGTTAGGGGGATGAGACCGCATAGCATAATAGGAGGTGGTATATTTATTACTTTGATTGCTGAATATCTCGGTGTGGATATAAGTCGGGGGGGATTATTAGTCGAAGAACCAGAACCCCGCGATACAATAGGTTTAAATGTATACCATGGTGCGAAAGTTTTGAAGAGGCGAAATAACGCCGCAGTACAATACCATGGTAGACATCCACAGGTTGAGAGAAACCAACAGTAAGGTAATGTAGGAGGGCGAAATGAAATGCAAGAAATGCAAAGGTTTATAGCTTCACAAGAGTACGAAAATGCTAGACATAGAGCATTTGAAGATTGGCAAGTTCATCAAAACCAAATCATAGCTTATTACCAACATATAGGTAGAAACTATATTCCTACTCCAAAGCCCATATTCCCTTCCTGGTCTATAGAGATGCAACCACCGTATCCTACGTATAACCCTGCCGAAGCATTTTATAGCACCTATGGTTATGCATGGAACCCCTACTGGTATCAGTATCATCCCTAGTCTACTTAGTTTTATTTATTTTGTAATTTGTAATGTTGATACGTTTAATACTTATGTTAATATTGTAATAGTTTTTATAATTTTCTAACTTTTATTATTAGATTTTAATAATTTTTGAATGTGGGGTAATATACCAAACTTCAAAAATATGTATATATGTTTGCAGTTTATCTTATGTACACAACAGGGTAAAACAACGCATTTTCAAAGACTGGCATTAAGTTCAGCAAAAGCAACTAATTTTGACGACAAGATGCAAAATATATGTGAAATAACAACAAGACGGAATGAACAAATGATATGCACCATTTATCATTCAGCAATCAAACACAAATATGTTTGGAAACTTTGGTAAAATTTAATCATTTTCACACAAATCACCCTCAATAATTTAAATTGTTACTGGTTTTTGCAAATGAGGGCATTGCAAGATCTTAAGTGTGGGAAGGGGTTAAATTCTTTCGGATTTTTAAAAATTTTTTATCATAAACACTTGGTTACCATTAAAAATACTAGTAAAGCAGTAGTTGTATTAAAATCTAGTGCTCTCTGATAATAAATAACAGCCCTGGTCTTATATACTGACTACCCAATTCTAGTAAAATTTTTCAAAATTTTCAATTAAATGAACTCAAAATCATGTTTATACATATTTATGAACGATAAAACTAGGTTTTAACACCGATATTATTGTTACCTCGAAAAGGACATAAATTGATAAACAAACCAAAATGTTAAAATTCATTTAAAATAGAATAGAGGACAATAAAAAGGAAAATAAAAGCCAAGTGTGGGAAAATTCTCCAAGTTATTCAAAACATATGTCACATATTTTTGTACAAATAACTGAAAATACTTTTGCTTTGGACTAAACTAAAAATTTTTTTTACCTGATTTACTGTAAGAAAGATGGATCTACACGATGAATCAATTCCATCATTAAAAGGAAGTAAAGTCTTCCGAAAAAGAAACGCGCTTCTTGATTTAGGTCAAGAAGTTGTCTTCCAGACCAGCTGTAGGTTGACGAAAAATCTAGAAAAGTCATCACTAAAATAGCAGGAAATCCACGGACCTCAGCATTAAACAGGGTCGCCAAGTGGTCAGATTTATCCTAACCATGAGAAGGATTTATCTCGTACAATGGGGGGCACCATGCAAATTAGCTGGATAAGACTAATGAATCAAGTCCCCAGAAAGGATAATCTCCTTAAAAGATCAAAAATCAGCTTTTAAGCCTGATATTACTCAATCCTTGAGATTGACCTTAAAGATTGAGAATTACAAACTCATGGAATTCAATGATATCTAAATTCGAGCCTGAACGAGAAAATATTTTGATCAAAATTACAAACCGATTTGTTTTCAAAAAACCCATTTTTCAATGCGTTCATTACCATTGAACGTAAAATCCTAGGAATTCACCTAGAATTCATTAGGTCACCTGAACCAAATCGGGTGTCAACCGTAAGAACGGTGGTTGCATAGCATGGTCAAAGACAGGACCTTGTACCAGACCGAAAAATCATAAGGGTGAGCTTTACTATTGCTCCTACCAAGGATAGTAATTGCGTCCGACACGTTATAGACCATAATTAAAAGCATGTCAGGGGACATTGCCTTAACAGTTGCTTGTTCAATGCTTTCTTTTACAACCGGACGGTAGTTTACCGAAAGGTAATATACGGGACAAGTAAACTGGACGTGTTGCTTTCCAAATACAAGGTTAGCAAGTGGGTGACACAAAACCATAAGTTTTGAGCTAAAATTTTCAAATCTGAAACCCACCAAACCCACAAAAATATTTTGCATACACCGGTGAAGGGTTATTCCGGAAAACTTATCTAGGGCAAAAACTAGATTTAATTTTCAAAAGATCAAATGTTTTCATAAAGATCCAATTTCCTAACGGATCTAAATTTTTATAGTCATGTGGGACTGTAAACCATATCGTTACTACCATTGTTTATACCGCCGTAAAGAAATCACTGATGTACAAAGTGTGAAGAATAAATAAGTGATTCTAGTATTTCAAGACTATATTGCTTGAGGACAAGCAACGCTCAAGTGTGGGAATATTTGATAATGCTAAAAACGAACATATATTTCATAGCATTATTCCTCAAGAAAGACAAGCTTTTAGTTGCAATTGTTCTATTTACAAGTGATATTCGTTTAAATAATAAAAGGTGAAGACAAAAGACAGATTCGATGAATTGAAGACGCAAAAGTCCAAAAAGCTCAAAAGTACAAAATACAATCAAAGAGGTTCCAATTATTGATGAGAAACGTCTCGAAATTACAAGAGTACAAGATTCAAAACGCAAAGTACAAGATATTAAATTGTACGCAAGGACGTTCGAAAATCCGGAACCGGGACCAGAGTCAACTCTCAACGCTCGACGCAACGGACTAAAAATTATAAGTTAACTATGTATATAAATATAATATAATATATAATTAATTATATAAATTATATATATATTATATTTATAAAATAAATCGTCGGCAAACAAAGAGCCAAATGTGGGTGAGCTGTAAAAACAAACTCCGCGACTCGCGGAGTTTGAAGAAGGAATGGGCCGCGAGTCGCGGAGCCCCAAATTCTGAAACTGCCTATAAAGCTCGCGCATTCTGATCGTAAAAATATAAAATATATATCCATCCATTTATCTAAACGTATATATTTATATTTATATTTTAATTTTAATTTTAATTTTAATTTTAATCCTAATAATAAGGGTATGTTAGCGAATGTTGTAAGGGTGTAAGTCGAAATTCTGTCCGTGTAACGCTACGCTATTTTTAATCATTGTAAGTTATGTTCAACCTTTTTAATTTAATGTCTCGTAGCTAATTTATTATTATGCTTATTTAATCCAAAGTAATCATGATGTTGGGCTAATTACTAAAATTGGGTAATTGGACTTTGTACCATAATTGGGGTTTGGACAAAAGAACGACACTTGTGGAAATTAGACTATGGGCTATTAATGGGCTTTATATTTGTTTAACTAAATGATAGTTTGTTAATGTTAATATAAAGATTTACAATTGGGCGTCCCTATAAATTACCATATACACTCGATCGGACACGATGAGCGGGGTATTTATATGTACGAATAATCGTTCATTTAACCGGACACGGGAATGGATTAATTGCCACTAGAATAATTAAAACAGGGGTGAAATTATGTACAAGGACACTTGGTATAATTGATAACAAAATATTAAAACCTTGGGTTACACTCAGTCGACATCCTGGTGTAATTATTAAACAAAGTATTAAAATCTTGTTACAGTTTAAGTCCCCAATTAGTTGGAATATTTAACTTCGGGTATAAGAATAATTTGACGAGGACACTCGCACTTTATATTTATGACTGATGGACTGTTATGGACAAAAACCAGACGGACATATTAAATAATCCAGGACAAAGGACAATTAACCCATGGGCATAAAACTAAAATCAACACGTCAACCATCATGATTACGGAAGTTTAAATAAGCATAATTCTTTTATTTCATATTTAATTTCCTTTATTTTATATTTAATTGCACTTCTAATTATCGCATTTTTATTGTTATTGTATTTAATTGCACTTTTAATTATCGTACTTTTTAATTATCGCAGGTTTATTTTATCGCACTTTTATTATTCGCAATTTCATTATCGTTATTTACTTTACGCTTTAAATTAAGTCTTGTATTTATTTATTATTTTACATTTGGTTTTAACTGCGACTAAAATTTTAAAATCGACAAACCGGTCATTAAACGGTAAAAACCCCCCTTTATAATAATAATATTACTTATATATATATTTGTATTTTTATAAAAGTAAACTAATATAGCGTTAAGCTTTGTTTAAAGATTTTCCCTGTGGAACGAACCGGACTTACTAAAAACTACACTACTGTACGATTAGGTACACTGCCTATAAGTGTTGTAGCAAGGTTTAAGTATATCCATTCTCTAAATAAATAAATATCTTGTGTAAAATTGTATCGTATTTAATAATATTTCCTTGTAAAATTTAATAGTATTTTATACCCCTTAGCTTTGACATCACGTGTATGTATTGATTATAGAAAATTAAATGACGTCACCAGAAAAGATCACTTTCCCTTACCTTTTATTGATCAAATGTTGGAAAGATTAGCCGGAAATAGTTACTATTGTTTTCTTGATGGTTTTTCCGGATATTTTCAAATTCCAATAGCACCCGAAGACCAAGAGAAAACCACGTTCACGTGCCCTTATGGTACTTTTGCTTACAAACGCATGCCATTTGGACTTTGCAACGCCCCTGCAACCTTTCAAAGGTGCATGATGGCGATTTTTCATGACATGATAGAAGAATGCATGGAAGTTTTCATGGATGACTTTTCAGTCTTCGGTGATACATTTGAATCATGTTTAGTTAATCTTGAACGAATGCTTATTAGATGCGAACAATCAAATCTAGTACTTAATTGGGAGAAATGTCATTTCATGGTTAAAGAAGGCATCGTTCTTGGTCATAAAATTTCAAAGGAAGGAATTGAAGTGGATAGAGCTAAAGTAGATGTAATTGCTAAACTTCCACATCCCACAAATGTTAAAGGAGTTAGGAGTTTTCTAGGGCATTCCGGTTTTTACCGACGTTTCATAAAAGATTTTTCTAAAATTGCCACTCCTATGAATAAACTCCTAGAAAAGGATGCTCCATTCATCTTTTCAGATGAATGTATCAAATCTTTTAATATTCTTAAAGAGAAACTCACTAATGTGCCGATCATGATAACACCAAATTGGAATCTACCGTTTGAACTTATGTGCGATGCAAGTGATTTTGCAATGGGAGCCGTTTTAGGACAAAGGATTGAAAAACGATTTTAACCTATATATTATGCTAGTAAGACGTTACAAGGAGCACAAACAAATTACACAACTATTGAAAAAGAACTCCTTGCTATTGTCTTTGCTTTTGACAAATTTCGTTCATATCTCGTTTTAGCTAAAACGGTGGTCTATACCAACCATTCTACTCTTAGATACCTATTTTCGAAACAAGATGCCAAACCAAGATTAATCCATTGGATCTTACTTTTACAAGAGTTCGATATTGAAATCCGAGATAAAAGAGGAGCAGAAAATCTCGCAGCCGATCATCTTTCTCGTCTTGAAAATCCTGATTTAGAAGTTCTAAATGAATCGGCCATACAAGACAACTTTCCTGATGAATATCTATTGAAGATAGATTATAATGAAATTCCATGGTTTGCAGACTATGCAAACTACTTAGTATGTGGATTCCTTGAAAAAGGATTATCGTACCAAAAACGAAAGAAATTCTTTAGTGATATAAAACACTATTTCTGGGAAGATCCACATTTGTTTAAAAGTTGTCCCGATAGAATAATACGTAGATGTGTATTCGGAGATGAAGCTAGTAAAATCTTAAACCATTGTCACACAGGACCAACATGAGGGCATTATGGGCCTCAACTAACAGCAAGAAAAGTTTAATATGCTGGATTCTATTGGCCTACAATTTACAAAGACGCACACCTTCTTTGTAAATCCTGTGATGCTTGTCAAAGGGCCGGAAAAATAAGTCAACGTGATGAAATGCCACAAAATGTCATTCAAGTTTGTGAAGTATTTGACATTTGGGGTATTGACTTTATGGGTCCATTTCCAAAATCTCATAATAATCTCTATATTCTCGTAGCCATTGATTATGTATCTAAATGGGCGGAAGCACAAGCTCTCCCAACTAAGGATGCACGAGTTGTAGTCAACTTTTTAAAACGTCTTTTTACAAGGTTTGGAACACCGAAAGCTTTAATAAGTGATCGGGGTACTCATTTCTGTAATAATCAACTTGAGAAAGTTCTTAAAAGATATGGAGTAACTTATAAAATCTCCACCGCTTATCATCCACAGACGAGTGGACAAGTTGAAAATACCAACCGAGCTTTAAAACGTATTCTAGAGAAAACTGTAGGATCAAATCCGAAGGAATGGTCCATTAAATTGGAGGATGCACTCTGAGCTTTTAGAACAGCCTACAAAACTCCAATTAGAACCACACCTTTTAGACTCGTTTACGGAAAAACATGTCATCTTCCAGTAGAAATTGAACACAAAGCATTTTGGGCTTTGAAGACATGTAATCTTGATTTACATGAAGCTGGACGTCTACGGTTAAGTCAATTAAACGAATTAGAAGAATTAAGACATGAAGCATACGAAAATTCGTTAATCTATAAAGAAAGAACGAAGAAATGGCATGATAAAAGAATCAGAAGTTCAAAAGAATTTAAAGAAGGAGACAGAGTTCTTCTTTTTAATTCACGATTCAAGCTATTTCCTGGAAAATTGAAATCAAGATGGTCTGGACCATTCATAGTCAAAAGAGTTTTTCCATACGGAACAGTAGAATTAATAAATTCAAATGTGATTGAATTTAAGGTTAATGGTCACAGAGTTAAACATTACATAGATAGTCCGATGGAAGTTGACAACGAAGTTAATCACAATTTCGATACCACAGCTAACTAAGTGTGGGGAGAATCAAGTCTTTGAAGGATAATATGTATTTCTGTTAGAGTTAGATTTTCTGTTTTCGTGTAGTTCTCGAAAATGGAACCCGAATGGTCTTTCCCTAGCAGACCCTAAAGAACTAGTCTTCTCCCCCCATTCTGAAATTTTTTTTTTTTTAGGTTTTTACGAAATGAAGACTTCCTGTGAACTAAACCATGGTCTAATGCTACACGCTTTGATTACTAAACGTAATAATGACACACTACCGAGTGAACTGGTATCAGTAATCAGAGAAAAATTGGACGGAGTAAGAAAAGAATCCAGATGCGAAGATAATAAGTTACAATTTGGTAAAGGAAAATCAAAATCTGCAGCGAAAAGAAGAGCACGACACCTTGAAAAATGTCACAAATGCGGAAAATGGTCACACGAAGGTAAATGTTCAAATAATCAAACCTATTCAAATACCGAATTTGTTACTTTATGCAGAGACGGACCGTTTATATGTTTAGAAGAAAAAACATTAAATGATCGAGGTTACGCCTATGTAGCCATGGAAAATCAATTAGTCCGACTATCTTATGAGTGGGCTAGAGCATATAACTAAGAATACTATTTCACAGGTAAGTTTGTACAGTTTTTATTTTTATTTTTATTTTTAACCTTTTGATAATAAACGCTAATTTGTTCGCTATAAAGTATTAAATTGGTATTCGATGAAATTAGGTCTTGTGACCGAAATTGTTGATATCATACAAAAAAAAATTTTACATCACTGCGAAATTTAACGTTTATTCTTAAGGTATAAATATCTTTAATCAATCAACCCAAAATATTTCAAAAATTTGTCATGAGTTAAATTAGGTCATGGAACCTAAATTACTTTACCGAAAAGAGGGGCGTATATTTTTGATAATATTTGATTGATTAAAGTGGGATAAAAGCTAAAAAGATTTTTAATTTTATTTTTACCATGTTTTTAAAATTAATATATAAATCTTAAATTGATATTGTAAACTTTTTAAATCAATATATTTAAGTTTGTAAATATTTGAGAAATTAATATTTTTAATATAAGTTTGTATGTATAAAAACAAAAATATAATTTAAGTTTGGTGTGAATTTTTAAAATATGAATTTTTAATTTTATGCATTTTAAATTTAAGTTTGGTGTGAATTTAAAAAACAAAAATTTACTTTATCTCATTAAGTTAAAAATATGATTTTTAAAATTCGTCTTGAGTTGAAGATTAGGTCGTTGAACCGAAATTGCTTTACCCGAGGGCGGGACGAGAACTTTTATTATCATTATTTTTAATCTTATTGAATTAAAGTATGCCAAAAACATTAAAAAAAAACCCAAAAATCTTTACTTTTAAAAACTGCGCTTTGAATTGACAAATTTTAAAATTTTGTCGAGGGACGGACTAGGACATCGATCCAAAATGCCCTCATTCTAAAAAGAAATAAATTTTTAAAATTTTATTAATTTTATGTTTTATAAAGTATAAGGTTTTATAAAAAAAAAAAAAAACAAAAAAAAACTGAAAATCACTGTAGCCGGCACCCCATGCGATCGCATGGGGTTTATACTTCAACCTCATGTGATCGCATGAGGCTGAAAGTTTGGCCAGAAACAAAAGCAGTCGACTGTCTGTTCTTTACACCAACACACACACAACATATACGAAAATACTCCCAAATCACCTCTAAAATTCTCAATTTTTCACCGTAATTCGTCATTTTTCTTACTCTAATCATGCCTAGATTTTCATTCTTCAGCAAAAAGGTAAAAATTACACCCCTAAACTCATAAATTTGCTAGTTTTTGTGATAATTACCAATATTTTACCTAATGCAATTTTGTTAATTTCTAGTGTAATTAGTGATAAATTGTTAGTATTTTATGCATGTATAACCTAGATTGATGCTAATTAACATGATTTGAAGCCAAAAACTTCAAAATTTTTAGAAATCTAGGGTTTGTGTTCTTGAGCAATTTGGGGCTTTTTGATATAAACAGGTTATGGCAGATTTTTGTCATGAATTATTGCTTAATTGAGTAATGTAACATGATTAGGTAGTTAAATGATCCAAACATTGATCCTAAACATGATTTTTAAAGATTAAAGTGGACTTTTTAGGTGCAAAATTCATGAACTTGATTAATTTGATATATTTGTCATTTGAGACTTGTTTAATTATTAGTAATGACTATTTTGACATGTTATTTGAGTTAAATGCTTATGAACTTTGTATACATTTTCATATGTGCTAAATTGAAAAAGTATAGAATTGTAAAAAATGTAAAAATGTGTATAAGTTTAATTTTGATTTAACATGTTATTGTGATTGTTTTAAGTTATTATTTTGCTAACACTAATGCATATTTGGATGCACAAATTTTGTGTTTAATGTATTTTGCAGAAAGTCGATACTGGAGGTTCAGGAGAATCATCATCTAGACAGCCTGCTCCAGCTCCAGAACTAGAACCAGAAATGTAATATGAACCTGAACAACAATCACAATAGGAACCACAACATCAGCCTGGACAGCACGTACCCTATTATGATCCGCTACAGTTACCTAATGAATTGATAGTATTTCCACCACATCCACCTGTAGAATACCCAACGATACCGGAACACACATTGCATCCTAATTTGAGATTCGATAGACGATGGAGAGATTATCCATCATATCAAAGTAATAAGTTCAAATTAGTAACAAAAGAGGTAGAGGTGCCAAGGGTAATTGATTGGAATCCTTTGCAAACGGTCCATCTAGCTGACCGTGTTAGACAGCATTTGGTACAAAGGTATGGCAGTTCTTCTTTTACAGATTGGATACGTCTTTTCACCATTCGTAGACCTGTATATAAGGAATGGTGTATTGAGCTGATGAGTACTATAGTGTTAAATGTAGATGTAGATAGGTTAGATGATAGAAGTTTTCTTAGATTTATCCTTGGCGGTAGGATGTACAGAATGTCCATGATGGACATGGCCAGGGCATTACAGATTTACACTCCTAGTGAATTGCTACTACCCGATTGTATGAGTTTAATTTATCGTGGGGAAATTGTAGATAGGAACTTTGACGCTGACGCCGTTTGGAGGAGTATGTCAAACTATAATGTTTTTACACTAGGAGGTAAACACTCCTACTTACATATTAACAAAGACGAGCTTCGTGTGATTCATAGATTTTTGGCTAACTCGATTACACAAAGAAGTCACAATAAGGAGAAACTGACCTTACATGATTTATTTTACCTAAAGTGTATTCGGGACCCGAGAAGCTTTGTTAATATCCCTTACTGTGTTGGTTTTTATTTATCTAAAATGGTAGAAGGAATGCAGGAAGGGAGTATAATAGGAGGAGGTATTTTTGTTACTCTCATTGGAGAGTATTTAGGTGTTGATAGGAACCGAGGGGGTCTATTACAGCTTTGTAGAAAACATGATGAGACCATAGGATTGCGGGTTTATGTAGGTGCTAAGGTATTGAAAAGTAGACGTAACCAGGCACTTCCCTATGAAGGTAATCATCCACGGGTAGAAAGGGGTTCAGATGAAGAAATGGAGGAAGCGGAAGACATCAGGGATGTCATTCGAGATGCTATTCTTGACGTCCATGTTCGTATAGATGATGAATCAATGAAGAGCGCGGCCAGACATAGTATGTACGAGCAGTGGAACTCCGAGAGAGTATACGAGGATTATAGGCGATGCCAACACGATAGCTGGTTAGTTCATCAGCACCAAATCATGAGCCAGCTATCATATCAGGTACCAAATAATTACGTGCCTACTCGACCTGCTTATTTTCTGCCACACAGCCCCGAGATCCGACCACCCTTTAACCGGTATGACTATAACCAAGCCTATCAGGACACCTATAACCAACAATGGAACCCACCTGACGAGATGAACTGGAACCCCTATCCAGACTGATTTGGTTCCATTTGGTTATTTTTATGATTTTTATGTTTTTATCTTTTTACTTTTTCATGTTTAAACTTATGTTATTGGATATATTTGTGTAATTTTTATCATTTTTATTATTATTGTGTGCTAATATTTCACATTTAGGATTTGAAAGTGGGATATTAAGTCCCATTTCAAATTGCCATGCATGTTTATATTTGTATGTATGTATATTGTCGATTGTACAAAACAGGGTAAAACAGCGCATTTTCAAAGACTGACATTAAGTTCAGCAAAAGCAACTAATTTTGACGACAAGATGAAAAATAAATGTGATGTAACAACAAGACGGAATGAACAAATGATATGCACCATTTATCATTCAGCAAACAAACGCCAATATGTTTGGAAACTTTGGTAAAATTTAATCATTTTTCTGCGCTAATCACCCTCAATAATTTAAATTGTTACTGATTTCTTGCAAATGAGGGCATTGCAAGATCTTAAGTGTGGGAAGGGGTTAAATTCTTTCGGAATTTTAAAATTTTTACTTTATACACTTGGTTACCATTAAAAATACTAGTAATGCAGTAGTTGTATTAGAATCTGGTGCTCTCTGATAATAAAGAACAGCCCTAGTCTTATATACTGACTACCTAATTCTAGTAAAAATTTTCAAAATTTTCAATTAAATGAACTCAAAATCATGTTTATACATATTTATGAACGATAAAACTAGGTGTTAACACCGAAATTATTGTTACCTCGGAAAGGACATAAATTGAGAAACAAACCAAAATGTTAGAATTCATTTAAAATGGAATAGAGGACAATAAAAAGGAAAATAAAAGCCAAGTGTGGGAAAATTACCAAGTTATTTTAAACATATGTCACATATTTCTGTAACAAATAATTAAAGATACTTTTGCTTTGGACTAAACTAAACAGTTTTACCCGATTTACTGTAAGAAAGATGGATCTACACGATGAATCAATTCCATCATTAAAAGAAAATAAAGTCTTCTGAAAAAGAAACGCGCTTCTTGATTTAGGTCATGAAGTTGTCGTTCAGACCAGCTGTAGGTTGACGAAAAATCTAGAAAAGTCATCACTAAAATCAGCAGGAAATCCACGGACCTCAGCATCAAACAGGGTCGCCAAGTGGTCAGACTTATCCTAACCATGAGAGGATCTGTCTTGTAAAATGGGGAGGACGCCGTGCAAATTAGCTTGATAAGACTAATGAATCAGATCCCCAGAAAGGATAATCTCCTTAAAAATCAAAAATCATCTTTTAAGACTGATATTACTCAATCCTAGAGATTGACCTTAAAGACTGAGAATTACAAACTCGTGGAATATCTAAACTCGAGCTTGAACGAGAAAATATTTTTATCAAAATTACAAACCGATTTGTTTTCTAAAAACCCATTTTCAATGCATTCATTACCATTGAACGTAAAATCCTAGGAATTCATCTGGAATTCATTAGGTCACCTGAACCAAATCGGGTGTCAACCATAAGAACGGTGGTTGCAAAGCATGGTCAAAGACAGGACCTTATGCCAAACCAAAAAATTATAAGGGTGAGCTTTACTATTGCTCCTACCAAGGATAGGAATTACGTCCGACACGTTATAAGACCATAATTAAAAGCATGTCAGGAGACATTGCCTTAACAGTTGCTTGTTCAACGCTTTCCTTTACAACCGGACGGTAGTTTACCGAAAGGTAATATTCGGAACAAGTAAACTGGACGTGTTGTTTTTCCAATACAAGGTTAGCAAGTGGGTGACACAAAACCACAAGTTTTGAGCTAAAGTTTTCAAATCTGAAATCCACCAAATCCAAAAAAAGAATTTGCAAACACCGGTGAAGGGTTATTCCGAAAAACTTATCTAGGGTAAAAGCTAGAATGAAATTTTCAAAAGATTAAATGTTTTCATAAAGATCCTATTTCTTTAAGGATCTAAATTTTTATAAGTCATGTGGGACTATAAACCACATCGTTACTACCATTGTTTATACCGCCGTAAAGAAATCACTTATGTACAAAGTGTGAATAATAAAGAAGTGATTCTAGTATTTCAAGACTATATTGCTTGAGGACAAGTAACGCTAAAGTGTGGGAATATTTGATAATGCTAAAAACGAACATATATTTCATAGCATTATTCCTCAAGAAAGACAAGCTTTTAGTTGCAATTGTTTTATTTACAAGTGATATTCGTTTAAATAATAAAAGGTAAAGACAAAAGACAGATTCGACGAATTGAAGACGCAAACGACCAAAAAGCTCAAAAATACAAAATACAATCAAAGAGGTTCCAATTATTGATAAGAAATGTCTCAAAATTACAAGAGTACAAGATTCAAAACGCAAAGTACAAGATATTAAATTATACGCAAGGACGTTCGAAAATCCGGAACCGGGACCAGAGTCAACTCTCAACGCTCGACGCAACGGACTAAAAATTACAAGTCAACGGAGTACAAGTGTAGTGACCCGAACTTTTCCATGTTTATATATATTAATTGAGATTGATATTTACATGATTAAATGTTTCCAACATCTTAAGCAATCAAACTTGTTAAGACTTGATTAATTGAAATAGGTTTCATATAGACAATTGACCACCCAAGTTGATCGGTGATTCACGAACGTTAAAACTTGTAAAAACTATATGATGACATATATATGGATATATATATATATATATATATATATATATATATATATATATATATATATATATATATATATATATATATATATATATATATATAGTTAACATGATATTATGATAAGTAAACATATCATTAAGTATATTAACAATGAACTACATATGTAAAAACAAGACTACTAACTTAATGATTTTGAAACGAGACATATATGTAACGATTATCGTTGTAACGACATTTAATGTATATATATCATATTAAGAGATATTCGTACATCATAATATCATGATAATATAATAATTTAAAATCTCTTTTGATATTATAAACATTGGGTTAACAACATTTAACAAGATCATTAACCTAAAGGTTTCAAAACAACATTTACATGTAACGACTAACGATGACTTAACGACTCAGTTAAAATGTATATACATGTAGTGTTTTAATATGTATTCATACACTTTTGAAAGACTTCAAGACACTTATCAAAATACTTCTACTTAACAAAAATGCTTACAATTACATCCTCGTTCAGTTTCATCAACAATTCTACTCGTATGCACCCGTATTCGTACTCGTACAATACACAGCTTTTAGATGTATGTACTATTGGTATATACACTCCAATGATCAGCTCTTAGCAGCCCATGTGAGTCACCTAACACATGTGGGAACCATCATTTGGCAACTAGCATGAAATATCTCATAAAATTACAAAAATATGAGTAATCATTCATGACTTATTTACATGAAAACAAAATTACATATCCTTTATATCTAATCCATACACCAACGACCAAAAACACCTACAAACACTTTCATTCTTCAATTTTCTTCATCTAATTGATCTCTCTCAAGTTCTATCTTCAAGTTCTAAGTGTTCTTCATAAATTCCAAAAGTTCTAGTTTCATAAAATCAAGAATACTTTCAAGTTTGCTAGCTCACTTCCAATCTTGTAAGGTGATCATCCAACCTCAAGAAATCTTTGTTTCTTACAGTAGGTTATCATTCTAATACAAGGTAATAATCATATTCAAACTTTGGTTCAATTTCTATAACTATAACAATCTTATTTCAAGTGATGATCTTACTTGAACTTGTTTTCGTGTCATGATTTTGCTTCAAGAACTTCGAGCCATCCAAGGATCCATTGAAGCTAGATCCATTTTTCTCTTTTCCAGTAGGTTTATCTAAGGAACTTAAGGTAGTAATGATGTTCATAACATCATTCAATTCATACATATAAAGCTATCTTATTCGAAGGTTTAAACTTGTAATCACTAGAACATAGTTTAGTTAATTCTAAACTTGTTCGCAAACAAAAGTTAATCCTTCTAACTTGACTTTTAAAATAAACTAAACACATGTTCTATATCTATATGATATGCTAACTTAATGATTTAAAACCTGGAAACACGAAAAACACCGTAAAACCGGATTTACGCCGTCGTAGTAACACCGCGGGCTGTTTTGGGTTAGTTAATTAAAAATTATGATAAACTTTGATTTAAAAGTTGTTATTCTGAGAAAATGATTTTTATTATGAACATGAAACTATATCCAAAAATTATGGTTAAACTCAAAGTGGAAGTATGTTTTCTAAAATGGTCATCTAGACGTCGTTCTTTCGACTGAAATGACTACCTTTACAAAAATGACTTGTAACTTATTTTTCCGACTATAAACCTATAATTTTTCTGTTTAGATTCATAAAATAGAGTTCAATATGAAACCATAGCAATTTGATTCACTCAAAACGGATTTAAAATGAAGAAGTTATGGGTAAAACAAGATTGGATAATTTTTCTCATTTTAGCTACGTGAAAATTGGTAACAAATCTATTCCAACCATAACTTAATCAACTTGTATTGTATATTATGTAATCTTGAGATACCATAGACACGTATACAATGTTTCGACCTATCATGTCGACACATCTATATATATTTCGGAACAACCATAGACACTCTATATGTGAATGTTGGAGTTAGCTATACGGGGTTGAGGTTGATTCCAAAATATATATAGTTTGAGTTGTGATCAATACTGAGATACGTATACACTGGGTCGTGGATTGATTCAAGATAATATTTATCGATTTATTTCTGTACATCTAACTGTGGACAACTAGTTATAGGTTACTAACGAGGACAGCTGACTTAATAAACTTAAAACATCAAAATATATTAAAAGTGTTGTAAATATATTTTGAACATACTTTAATATATATGTATATATTGTTATAGGTTCGTGAATCAACAGTGGCCAAGTCTTACTTCCCGACGAAGTAAAAATCTGTGAAAGTGAGTTATAGTCCCACTTTTAAAATCTAATATTTTTGGGATGAGAATACATGCAGGTTTTATAAATGATTTACAAAATAGACACAAGTACGTGAAACTACATTCTATGGTTGAATTATCGAAATCGAATATGCCCCTTTTTATTAAGTCTGGTAATCTAAGAATTAGGGAACAGACACCCTAATTGACGCGAATCCTAAAGATAGATCTATTGGGCCTAACAAACCCCATCCAAAGTACCGGATGCTTTAGTACTTCGAAATTTATATCATATCCGAAGGGTGTCCCGGAATGATGGGGATATTCTTATATATGCATCTTGTTAATGTCGATTACCAGGTGTTCACCATATGAATGATTTTTATCTCTATGTATGGGATGTGTATTGAAATATGAAATCTTGTGGTCTATTATTATGATTTGATATATATAGGTTAAACCTATAACTCACCAACATTTTTGTTGACGTTTTAAGCATGTTTATTCTCAGGTGATTATTAAGAGCTTCCGCTGTCGCATACTTAAATAAGGACGAGATTTGGAGTCCATGCTTGTATGATATTGTGTAAAAACTGCATTCAAGAAACTTATTTTGTTGTAACATATTTGTATTGTAAACCATTATGTAATGGTTGTGTGTAAACAGGATATTTTAGATTATCATTATTTGATAATCTACGTAAAGTTTTTTTTAAAACCTTTATCTATGAAATAAAGGTTATGGTTTGTTTTAAAAATGAATGCAGTCTTTGAAAAACGTCTCATATAGAGGTCAAAACCTCGCAACGAAATCAATTAATATGGAACGTTTTTAATCAATAAGAACGGGACATTTCAGTTGGTATCCGAGCGTTGGTCTTAGAGAACCAGAAATTTGCATTAGTGTGTCTTATCGAGTTTGTTAGGATGCATTAGTGAGTCTGGACTTCGACCGTGTTTTCTTTAAAAAATGATTGCTTAACATTTTTGTTGGAAACTATATATTTTTAACATATGAATATTATGTGATATATTAATCTCTTAACGTGTTTGACATTATGTGATAGATTTCTAAATCTAGAACAAGTCCCATTGACTCACCTAATAATAATGAAGAGTCAAATGTAAATTGGAATGATTCGTGGACTGATTCACAAGTTCCCGAAGAGGAACCGGAAGAAGAGTCGGAACCGGAAGAAGAATCGGAACCGGAAGAAGAATCGAAACCGGATGAAGAAATAGAACCGGTGGGAGAAATAATAAAACGGTTAAGTAAAAGAAAATCCTCAACCAACCGACCAAGGTTAATTATGGTCAATGGTGTTTCCGCCAAGGAAGCAAAATATTGGGAGGATTACCAATTCTCCGATGAATCGGATTCCGACGAGAATTCCGATGATGTTATAGAAATTACCCCAACTGAATTTAAAAAGGCAAAAGAAAATAATAAGGGAAAGGGCATAAAAATAGAGAAATCTAATTCTAACCCCGATGAACTTTATATGTATCGTCAACCCCCGAAGTCCTTAAGTTGTAACAATGACCCGGGAACCTCTAAACCACCAGGTTTTTCTAAACCAATGTGGACAATGACAGTTAGTATTAGGGGAACATCATATATCCCTAGAAACTTGGCAAAACGAACCAAAACCGAAGAAGAAGAAACGAGCGAGTCGGAATAAGATAGTTGTATTCGTGTGGTGTAATATATGTAATATAGTGTGCTTATGCTTTATGATATATGTAAAAATTGCTTGTATTAATAAGTATTTTTTATGAATCTAACTCTTGTCTATTTTACAGTTTAAAAACACAAAATGGATAGACAACCCAATATTTTAAGAGACCTACCCGGAGACATGATTGATGAAATCTTGTCTAGAGTCGGTCAGAATTCCTCGGCACAACTATTTAAGGCGAGATCAGTTTGTAAGACATTCGAAGAACGTTCCAAGAATGTCTTGGTTTATAAGAGACTTTCGTTTGAAAGATGGGGGATATCACATTGGGAAACCCATAAGTTACGATGTGTTTACTTTGACGCATATATTGCGGGGAACCCAAATGCTATTTTACGCAACGGGTTAAGAAATTATTTTGACTCAATATATCCGAATATTGGACTTCGTGATTTAGAAAAAGCGGCTAACATGCAACATAAAGAAGCATGTTATGCTTACGGATTAGTAATGTTCGCTTCTCACCAAAGTGAGAACAAGAACATCGGGCTACAACTATTAAACAAAACGTTTCCACAAGTGACGGAGTCGGTAATTGGGGTAAGAAATGAGGTTTTTAGATTATTACGGGACTGTTGGACATTACGTAACCCTCGTCCCTTTGACGACGTTACAACACGTTGTCTTATCAACGGCCATAACGGTTATGTTCCACAAGACCAAGGATGGGAAGTAATCCTAGTAAAACCAGAATGCATGACTTGTTTCTGGACGTATGAATTACGTGTCTTTATTGCCTTTGCTGAACGACTTGTGTACTAGCTAGAATTATCTTCACAACCATCTTGTATCAAATTTATTGTGTGCTATATTTCATGCTATATGTAAAATAAGCGGTATTGTAAGTTTGTAAAATATTGTGTAAAAGTTTGAACGCGAAATATTATTATAATCAGTTTTTCATATAGAATTGTAGTAGTTGAATTGTATATTAGCTACTAAGTATGAACTTAACGGGTAGGTACTACCCGAATTTAAACTTATAAAACGCTAATATGAAGAAAAAGCTTTTATAAATGAGTTCATATTATGCTACGAAATACTATTAACTACTCTTAATATTCTGTATGATTAACTTGTTCCATTTAACTATTTTGAAGGAAATGGCACCGACTACTCGACACACCGTGAATATGAATGAAGAGGAATTCCGTACTTTTCTAGCTTCAAACATAGCCGCAGTACAGGCTGCGCTACATACCAACAATAACCTTGGATCTAGCAGTACAGGAAATCGTGTAGGATGCACCTACAAAGAATTCACTACCTGCAAACCTTTGGAATTTGATGGAACCGAAGGACCGATCGGATTGAAACGGTGGACCGAGAAGGTCGAATCGGTGTTTGCCATAAGTAAGTGTACTGAAGAGGACAAAGTGAAGTACGCTACGCATACCTTCACAGGTTCTGCGTTAACATGGTGGAATACCTATCTAGAACAAGTGGGACAAGACGATGCGTACGCACTACCGTGGTCAGCATTCAAGCACTTGATGAACGAGAAGTACCGTCCCAGAACCGAGGTCAATAAGCTCAAGACAGAACTTAGAGGGTTACGAACCCAAGGATTTGATATTACCACGTACGAAAGACGATTCACAGAATTGTGCCTATTGTGTCCTGGAGCATTCGAAGATGAGGAAGAGAAGATCGAAGCGTTTGTGAAAGGATTACCGGAAAGAATCCAAGAAGATATAAGTTCACACGAGCCCGCCTCCATACAACAGGCATGTAGAATGGCTCACAAACTAGTGAACCAGATTGAAGAAAGAATTAAAGAACAGACTGCTGAAGAGGCCAATGTGAAGCAAGTCAAAAGAAAGTGGGAGGAAAACGGTGATAAGAATCACCAATACAACAACAACAACAACAATTACAACAATAATCGCAACAATTATCCCAACAATCGCAACATCAATCGCAACTACAACAAACGGCCCAACAACAACAACAACAATAACAACAACAACAGCAACTACAACAATCATCCTAACAACAATAATAACCGCAACAACAACAACAATCAGAAGCAGCTATGCCAAAGGTGTGAAAAGTATCACTCGGGGTTCTGCACCAAATTTTGCAACAAGTGTAAAAGAAATGGTCATAGCGCGGCGAAGTGTGAGGTCTACGGACCAGGGGTTAATAGAACGAAAGGAACAAATGGTGTCGGAACGAGTAATGGCGGAGCAAGTAGTGTCGGAGCAAGTTATGCTAATGTAGTTTGTTATAAATGTGGAAAACCGGGCCACATTATTAGAAATTGCCCGAACCAGGAGAACACGAATGGACAAGGCCGCGGAAGAGTTTTCAATATTAATGTGGCAGAGGCACAGGAAGACCCGGAGCTTGTTACGGGTACGTTTCTTATTGACAATAAATCTGCTTACGTTTTATTTGATTCGGGTGCGGATAGAAGCTATATGAGTAGAGATTTTTGTGCTAAATTAAGTTGTCCATTGACGCCTTTAGATAGTAAATTTTTACTCGAATTAGCAAATGGTAAATTAATTTCAGCAGATAATATATGTCGGAATCGAGAAATTAAACTGGTTAGCGAAACATTTAAGATTGATTTGATACCAGTAGAGTTAGGGAGTTTTGATGTGATAATCGGTATGGACTGGTTGAAAGAAGTGAAAGCAGAGATCGTTTGTTACAAAAATGCAATTCGCATTATACGAGAAAAAGGAAAACCCTTAATGGTGTACGGAGAAAAGGGCAACACGAAGCTACATCTTATTAGTAATTTGAAGGCACAAAAACTAATAAGAAAAGGTTGCTATGTTGTTCTAGCACACGTCGAGAAAGTACAAACTGAAGAAAAGAGCATCAATGATGTTCCCATTGCAAAAGAATTTCCCGATGTATTTCCGAAAGAATTACCGGGATTACCCCCACATCGATCCGTTGAATTTCAAATAGATCTTGTACCAGGAGCTGCACCAATAGCTCGTGCTCCTTACAGACTCGCACCCAGCGAGATGAAAGAACTGCAAAGCCAATTACAAGAACTTTTAGAGCGTGGTTTCATTCGACCAAGCACATCACCGTGGGGAGCTCCTGTTTTGTTTGTCAAAAAGAAAGATGGTACATTCAGGTTGTGTATCGACTACCGAGAGTTGAACAAACTTACCATCAAGAACCGCTACCCACTACCGAGAATCGACGACTTATTTGATCAACTACAAGGCTCGTCTGTTTATTCAAAGATTGACTTACGTTCCGGGTATCATCAAATGCGGGTGAAAGAAGATGATATTCCAAAGACTGCTTTCAGAACACGTTACGGTCATTACGAGTTTATGGTCATGCCGTTTGGTTTAACTAATGCACCAGCTGTGTTCATGGACCTTATGAACCGAGTGTGTGGACCATACCTTGACAAGTTTGTCATTGTTTTTATTGATGACATACTTATTTACTCAAAGAATGACCAAGAACACGGTGAACATTTGAGAAAGGTGTTAGAAGTATTGAGGAAGGAAGAATTGTACGCTAAGTTTTCAAAGTGTGCATTTTGGTTGGAAGAAGTTCAATTCCTCGGTCACATAGTGAACAAAGAAGGTATTAAGGTGGATCCGGCAAAGATAGAAACTGTTGAAAAGTGGGAAACCCCGAAAACTCCGAAACACATACGCCAGTTTTTAGGACTAGCTGGTTACTACAGAAGGTTCATCCAAGACTTTTCCAGAATAGCAAAACCCTTGACTGCATTAACGCATAAAGGGAAGAAATTTGAATGGAATGATGAACAAGAGAAAGCGTTTCAGTTATTGAAGAAAAAGCTAACTACGGCACCTATATTGTCATTGCCCGAAGGGAATGATGATTTTGTGATTTATTGTGACGCATCAAAGCAAGGTCTCGGTTGTGTATTAATGCAACGAACGAAGGTGATTGCTTATGCGTCTAGACAATTGAAGATTCACGAACAAAATTATACGACGCATGATTTGGAATTAGGAGCGGTTGTTTTTGCATTAAAGACTTGGAGGCACTACTTATATGGGGTCAAAAGTATTATATATACCGACCACAAAAGTCTTCAACACATATTTAATCAGAAACAACTGAATATGAGGCAGCGTAGGTGGATTGAATTATTGAATGATTACGACTTTGTGATTCGTTACCACCCGGGGAAGGCAAATGTGGTAGCCGATGCCTTGAGTAGGAAGGACAGAGAACCCATTCGAGTAAAATCTATGAATATAATGATTCATAATAACCTTACTACTCAAATAAAGGAGGCGCAACAAGGAGTTTTAAAAGAGGGAAATTTAAAGGATGAAATACCCAAGGGATCGGAGAAGCATCTTAATATTCGGGAAGACGGAACCCGGTATAGGGCTGAAAGGATTTGGGTACCAAAATTTGGAGATATGAGAGAAATGGTACTTAGAGAAGCTCATAAAACCAGATACTCAATACATCCTGGAACGGGGAAGATGTACAAGGATCTCAAGAAACATTTTTGGTGGCCGGGTATGAAAGCCGATGTTGCTAAATATGTAGGAGAATGTTTGACGTGTTCTAAGGTCAAAGCTGAGCATCAGAAACCATCAGGTCTACTTCAACAACCCGAAATCCCGGAATGGAAATGGGAAAACATTACCATGGATTTCATCACTAAATTGCCAAGGACTGCAAGTGGTTTTGATACTATTTGGGTAATAGTTGATCGTCTCACCAAATCAGCACACTTCCTGCCAATAAGAGAAGATGATAAGATGGATAAGTTAGCACGACTGTATTTGAAGGAAGTCGTCTCCAGACATGGAATACCAATCTCTATTATCTCTGATAGGGATGGCAGATTTATTTCAAGATTCTGGCAGACATTGCAGCAAGCATTAGGAACTCGTCTAGACATGAGTACTGCCTATCATCCACAAATTGATGGGCAGAGCGAAAGGACGATACAAATACTTGAAGACATGCTACGAGCATGTGTTATTGATTTCGGAAACAGTTGGGATCGACATCTACCATTAGCAAAATTTTCCTACAACAACAGCTACCATTCAAGCATTGAGATGGCGCCGTTTGAAGCACTTTATGGTAGAAAGTGCAGGTCTCCGATTTGTTGGAGTGAAGTGGGGGATAGACAGATTACGGGTCCGGAGATTATACAAGAAACTACCGAGAAGATCATCCAAATTCAACAACGATTGAAAACCGCCCAAAGTCGACAAAAGAGCTACGCTGACATTAAAAGAAAAGATATAGAATTTGAAATTGGAGAGATGGTCATGCTTAAAGTTGCACCTTGGAAAGGCGTTGTTCGATTTGGTAAACGAGAGAAATTAAATCCAAGGTTTATTGGACCATTCAAGATTATTGATCGTGTCGGACCAGTAGCTTACCGACTTGAGTTACCTCAACAACTCGCGGCTGTACATAACACATTCCACGTCTCGAATTTGAAGAAATGTTTTGCTAAAGAAGATCTCACTATTCCATTAGATGAAATCCAAATCAACGAAAAACTTCAATTCATCGAAGAACCCGTCGAAATAATGGATCGTGAGGTTAAAAGACTTAAGCAAAACAAGATACCAATTGTTAAGGTTCGATGGAATGCTCGTAGAGGACCCAAGTTCACCTGGGAGCGTGAAGATCAGATGAAGAAGAAATACCCGCATCTATTTCCAGAAGATTCGTCAACACCTTCAACAGCTTAAAATTTCGGGACGAAATTTATTTAACGGGTAGGTACTGTAGTGACCCGAACTTTTCCATGTTTATATATATTAATTGAGATTGATATTTACATGATTAAATGTTTCCAACATCTTAAGCAATCAAACTTGTTAAGACTTGATTAATTGAAATAGGTTTCATATAGACAATTGACCACCCAAGTTGATCGGTGATTCACGAACGTTAAAACTTGTAAAAACTATATGATGACATATATATGGATATATATATATATATATATATATATATATATATATATATATATATATATATATATATATATATATATAGTTAACATGATATTATGATAAGTAAACATATCATTAAGTATATTAACAATGAACTACATATGTAAAAACAAGACTACTAACTTAATGATTTTGAAACGAGACATATATGTAACGATTATCGTTGTAACGACATTTAATGTATATATATCATATTAAGAGATATTCGTACATCATAATATCATGATAATATAATAATTTAAAATCTCTTTTGATATTATAAACATTGGGTTAACAACATTTAACAAGATCATTAACCTAAAGGTTTCAAAACAACATTTACATGTAACGACTAACGATGACTTAACGACTCAGTTAAAATGTATATACATGTAGTGTTTTAATATGTATTCATACACTTTTGAAAGACTTCAAGACACTTATCAAAATACTTCTACTTAACAAAAATGCTTACAATTACATCCTCGTTCAGTTTCATCAACAATTCTACTCGTATGCACCCGTATTCGTACTCGTACAATACACAGCTTTTAGATGTATGTACTATTGGTATATACACTCCAATGATCAGCTCTTAGCAGCCCATGTGAGTCACCTAACACATGTGGGAACCATCATTTGGCAACTAGCATGAAATATCTCATAAAATTTCAAAAATATGAGTAATCATTCATGACTTATTTACATGAAAACAAAATTACATATCCTTTATATCTAATCCATACACCAACGACCAAAAACACCTACAAACACTTTCATTCTTCAATTTTCTTCATCTAATTGATCTCTCTCAAGTTCTATCTTCAAGTTCTAAGTGTTCTTCATAAATTCCAAAAGTTCTAGTTTCATAAAATCAAGAATACTTTCAAGTTTGCTAGCTCACTTCCAATCTTGTAAGGTGATCATCCAACCTCAAGAAATCTTTGTTTCTTACAGTAGGTTATCATTCTAATACAAGGTAATAATCATATTCAAACTTTGGTTCAATTTCTATAACTATAACAATCTTATTTCAAGTGATGATCTTACTTGAACTTGTTTTCGTGTCATGATTTTGCTTCAAGAACTTCGAGCCATCCAAGGATCCATTGAAGCTAGATCCATTTTTCTCTTTTCCAGTAGGTTTATCTAAGGAACTTAAGGTAGTAATGATGTTCATAACATCATTCAATTCATACATATAAAGCTATCTTATTCGAAGGTTTAAACTTGTAATCACTAGAACATAGTTTAGTTAATTCTAAACTTGTTCGCAAACAAAAGTTAATCCTTCTAACTTGACTTTTAAAATAAACTAAACACATGTTCTATATCTATATGATATGCTAACTTAATGATTTAAAACCTGGAAACACGAAAAACACCGTAAAACCGGATTTACGCCGTCGTAGTAACACCGCGGGCTGTTTTGGGTTAGTTAATTAAAAATTATGATAAACTTTGATTTAAAAGTTGTTATTCTGAGAAAATGATTTTTATTATGAACATGAAACTATATCCAAAAATTATGGTTAAACTCAAAGTGGAAGTATGTTTTCTAAAATGGTCATCTAGACGTCGTTCTTTCGACTGAAATGACTACCTTTACAAAAATGACTTGTAACTTATTTTTCCGACTATAAACCTATAATTTTTCTGTTTAGATTCATAAAATAGAGTTCAATATGAAACCATAGCAATTTGATTCACTCAAAACGGATTTAAAATGAAGAAGTTATGGGTAAAACAAGATTGGATAATTTTTCTCATTTTAGCTACGTGAAAATTGGTAACAAATCTATTCCAACCATAACTTAATCAACTTGTATTGTATATTATGTAATCTTGAGATACCATAGACACGTATACAATGTTTCGACCTATCATGTCGACACATCTATATATATTTCGGAACAACCATAGACACTCTATATGTGAATGTTGGAGTTAGCTATACAGGGTTGAGGTTGATTCCAAAATATATATAGTTTGAGTTGTGATCAATACTGAGATACGTATACACTGGGTCGTGGATTGATTCAAGATAATATTTATCGATTTATTTCTGTACATCTAACTGTGGACAACTAGTTATAGGTTACTAACGAGGACAGCTGACTTAATAAACTTAAAACATCAAAATATATTAAAAGTGTTGTAAATATATTTTGAACATACTTTAATATATATGTATATATTGTTATAGGTTCGTGAATCAACAGTGGCCAAGTCTTACTTCCCGACGAAGTAAAAATCTGTGAAAGTGAGTTATAGTCCCACTTTTAAAATCTAATATTTTTGGGATGAGAATACATGCAGGTTTTATAAATGATTTACAAAATAGACACAAGTACGTGAAACTACATTCTATGGTTGAATTATCGAAATCGAATATGCCCCTTTTTATTAAGTCTGGTAATCTAAGAATTAGGGAACAGACACCCTAATTGACGCGAATCCTAAAGATAGATCTATTGGGCCTAACAAACCCCATCCAAAGTACCGGATGCTTTAGTACTTCGAAATTTATATCATATCCGAAGGGTGTCCCGGAATGATGGGGATATTCTTATATATGCATCTTGTTAATGTCGATTACCAGGTGTTCACCATATGAATGATTTTTATCTCTATGTATGGGATGTGTATTGAAATATGAAATCTTGTGGTCTATTATTATGATTTGATATATATAGGTTAAACCTATAACTCACCAACATTTTTGTTGACGTTTTAAGCATGTTTATTCTCAGGTGATTATTAAGAGCTTCCGCTGTCGCATACTTAAATAAGGACGAGATTTGGAGTCCATGCTTGTATGATATTGTGTAAAAACTGCATTCAAGAAACTTATTTTGTTGTAACATATTTGTATTGTAAACCATTATGTAATGGTTGTGTGTAAACAGGATATTTTAGATTATCATTATTTGATAATCTACGTAAAGTTTTTTTTAAAACCTTTATCTATGAAATAAAGGTTATGGTTTGTTTTAAAAATGAATGCAGTCTTTGAAAAACGTCTCATATAGAGGTCAAAACCTCGCAACGAAATCAATTAATATGGAACGTTTTTAATCAATAAGAACGGGACATTTCAACAAGAATATAATATAATATATATATAATTAAATTTAATTATATATATTATATTATATAATAAATAAATAAGCAGCCCACGTTTTTGTAGACTTTTGAGTCTCTCCAGCTGGCCATGCGATCGCATGAGCCTGGAGGGTAAAGCTCATGCGATCGCATGAGCACCTTTTCCAGCCCACATGCCCTATAAAAACGAGTGTTTGGTTCATCAATATCCATCTTTCTTTCTCTCTATTAAACGTATATATATATATATATATATATATATATATATTATAATTTTAATTTTAATTTTAATTTTAATTTTAATTTCTAATAATAAGGGTATGTTAGCGAATGTTGTAAGGGTGTAAGTCAAAATTCTGTTCATGTAACGCTACGCTATTTTTAATCATTGTAAGTTATGTTCAACTTTTTTAATTTAATGTCTCGTAGCTAAGTTATTATTATGCTTATTTAATACCAAAGTAATCATGATGTTGGGCTAATTACTAAAATTGGGCTTTATACCATAATTGGGATTTGGACAAAAGAACGACACTTGTGGAAATTAGACTATGGGCTATTAATGGGCTTTATATTTGTTTAACTAAATGATAGTTTGTTAATTTTAATATAAAGATTTACAATTGGACGTCCCTATAAATAACCATATACACTCGATCGGACACGATGGGCGGGGTATTTATATGTACGAATAATCGTTCATTTAACCGGACACGGGAATGGATTAATAGTCTATGGAATTATTAAAACAGGGGTGAAATTATGTACAAGGACACTTGACATAATTGATAACAAAGTATTAAAACCTTGGGTTACACACAGTCGATATCCTGGTATAATTATTAAACAAAGTATTAAAACCTTGTTAGAATTTAAGTCCCCAATTAATTGAAATAGTTGACTTCGGGTATAAGGATAATTTGACGAGGATACTCGCACTTTATATTTATGACTGATGGACTGTTATGGACAAAAACCAGACGGACATATTAAATAATCCAGGACAAAGGACAATTAACCTATGGGCATAAAACTAAAATCAACACGTCAAACATCATGATTACGGAAGTTTAAATAAGCATAATTATTTTATTTCATATTTAATTTCCTTTATTTTATATTTAATTGCACTTTTAATTATCGTACTTTTTGATTATCGCAATTTTATTTTATCGCACTTTTATTTATCGCAATTTCATTATCGTTATTTACTTTACGCTTTAAATTTAGTCTTTTATTTATTTTTAATATTTTACATTAGGTTTTAACTGCGACTAAAGTTTTAAAAATCGACAAACCGGTCATTAAACGGTAAAAACCCCCGTTATAATAATAATATTACTTATATATATTTGTATTTTTATAAAATTAAAACTAATATAGCGTTAAGCTTTGGTTAAAGATTTTTCCCTGTGGAACGAACCGGACTTACTAAAAACTACACTACTGTACGATGTGGTACACTGCCTATAAGTGTTGTAGCAAGGTTTAAGTATATCCATTCTATAAATAAATAAATATCTTGTGTAAAACTGTATCGTATTTAATAGTTTTTCCTAGTAAAATATAAGCTATTTCATATACACCTCGTATAACATCAACAAGTGTTAAACACTTATCGTTCTCAAAATCGCCCATAAACCCTAATTTTGACCCATAAAGTCAAAATCTCACCATTTACAAGTTTTGACACCAAAACATATTTAACTTGGTTTTATACTTCAACTTAATCCATTTTAAGTTTATAAACCTCATTGAATCGACATTCGGGTCATAATCAACAACAAACCCTAATTTGGACTCTAGTCAAAATTAGTCAACCACAAGAACCCTAAAGGTCTCCAATACATCAATAATCACTAATACTAGTGATTATACACCATTCTCAAGTCTTAAACATGGTTAAATCATTAACCAACCCAAAACCCGCCTTTTAACACTTATAAACCCGAATCTTGGTGTTAATCTTCAATTAACAACTAAAAGGGTTCCATCTATGAATCATACCATCAAAAGCCCCAAATTTGAATGATGAACACAAAAATGAAATTCGGAGTAAGAGCTTACCACTAGTATCACCGTGTAGCTAAGAACGAGGAGAACAAACTTGTCTACTACGCCAAAGATCAAAACCCGCTTCTTCCTTTCCAAAAATTCCTTAGAATCAAATGGGGTGTTTGAGTTTTAGAGAGAAAATGAAAAGAAAAGGAAAAAAAATGAATAAATGAAATGGGTGGATGAGGTTAAGTCCCCAAATCTGGCTCAAATGCGAAAAGACCAAAATGCCCTTTTAAAAACTCTAAAATAGCCAAAGGGGTCTGCCAGCAACATATGGTGCGGCGCGCCATAACCCCGCGCGGCGCGCGACTGGGCAGAATCAGAATCCAGGTCTTACAGACCACATTATCATTTGTATGAACCTTTAAGAATACTAATATCATTCATCTTAATGACTTAATGAATGTAGTCAAACTTTTGAAGAATGTGCCAGATACTTTTATGTACATGTGATTCTTTCAAAAGTATATTAACACTCGAACTATCACAGTACATATTATAGAAGATTAAATGTTGTGTACTACTCTGAGTATAACAACAAACTTCCTTATCCAGACAGCTTTCTGAGCAGCTTCTCAGTCAACAATGTATTCTGCTTTTGTTGTAGATTGTTCAATAGTGCTCTGCCTAGAGCTCTTCCAATCAACTGTCTTGCCCATCATGATAAAGAAACAACGTGACTGGATCGAGAATCATCTTAATCAGTTTGGAAACTAGAATCAGTATAAAACTTAATACTTAACTCTTCTTCCAAACCACCGTAAACCAAGAACATATCATTAGTACTCTGCAAATACTAAAGAATATTCTTAACAACAATTCAATGTACTTCACCTGGATTATGTTGACAATGACTCGTCAAACTCAAAATTAACGAAACATCGAGTATAGTACATATCATGGCATATATAATGCATCAAATAGCTGAAGCATATGTGATACATTTCATTTGTCTCATCTCATCTGTTGTGATAAGACTTTTGAGACTTTCTCAAGGTTATGCCCTTTTGCATTGGCAAAGCTCCATGCTTGAAATTTTGCATGCTAAATCTCTGCAAGATAATGTATGTACTTTGATTCAAACCAATAAGCTATTTGGATCTATTGTATAGATCCTCATTCCAATAATATAAGTAGCTTCATCAAGATCCTTTATGAAAATACATTTTCCAAGCCAAGACTTGACATCTTGCAAGTTGAAATGTTATTTCTAATAAGTAATTTGTCATCAACATATAAGATCAAGAAGACTACTTTGCTCCCACTAGCTCTAATGTAAACTCAGGGCTTATCTTGGTTTTGAGAAAAATTAAACACTTTGATTTTCTCATTAAACTTAAGATTCTAGCTCCTGGATGCTTGCTTTAATCCATAAATGGATTTTAGAATCTTGCATACTTTATTAGGATGCTTAGGATTCATAAACCCTTCCGGCTGAACCATATATACGCCCTCACTTAGGTCGCCATTTAGGAAAGCGGTTTTGACATCCATTAGCCATATTTTATTATCATGAAAAGTAACCATGGCAATAAGTATCCTAATTGTTTTAAGGCTCACGACTGGTGAAAAACTTTCATCATAACCTTTTGTCACCAATTGAGCTTTAAAAGTGTTTACATCACCGTCCATATCAGTCTTCCTTTGAAGACCCATTTTTACCTCATTGTCTTACAATTGGGTAGAAGATCAATCAAGTCTCATACTTGATTATTCTTCATGGACTGCATATCTGTATTCATAGAATCCATTCATTTTCAGATTCAGGATCTGATATGGCCTCACGCAGCTAGAGGGTTCATCATAATCCCTTATTTGAGGTTTATCTGAATTAATCAGATAATTAAACATCATAAGTCGATGAGTTCTACTAGATCTATAAAGTGCAGGTGTAACACGTTCTGGCTCACCAACAATGCACTTAGTTTCAACGTGTGGATTGCTAGTGCTTACTGAAGGTATATTACTTTAAAGTACTTGAATTTCTTCAAGATCTACTTTACTCCCACTGACTTCTTGTAAGAGGAGATCTCTTTCCAGGAATTCAGTAGACCGAGCAGAAAACACGTTGTCTTCAGCTTGGTAGTAAAAGTAGTAACCCATTGTTTCCTTTATGTATCGTACAAAGTCACATTAGATAGTTCTGGGTTCTAATTTGTTTAAAGTGTCATGCTTCACGTACGCTTTACAACCCCAGACTTTCAGATAAGACAACTTGGGATTCTTCCCATGCCATAACTCATATGGTGTCTTTTCTACCTTCATAGTTGGAATCACATTGAATATGCATGCAGCAGACTCTCATGTATATCTTTAAAAGACGGTAGTAGAGAAATCAGACTCATCATAAATCAAACTATATCAAGTAAAGTTCGATTCCTCTTACTCAGACACACCATCGTGTTGTGGTGTGTAAGGTAGAGTGAGCTATGAGACAATCCCACAATTCTTTAGGTGGTCCAAAAACTCTTGACTCAAAAACTCACTTACTCCATCGGAGCGAAGTGCTTTAATGGTCTTTCCAAGCTGATTATCTACTTCATTTTGGAATACTTTTGAATGTTAAAATAGCTTTATATTTATGTTTCAGTAAGTGAACATAATCATAGCTACTGTACTCATCAGTAAATGTAATGAAGTAAAATTAACTAAATCTATACATTGTTCTTAAAGGGCTACATACAACAGTATGTATTAGTCCTAAAAGATCTTTAGCTCTTTTACCTAAATCGGAGAAAGAAGCATTTGTCATCTTTTCACATAAACATGACTCGAATACATCAAATGACTCAGAGTCAATTGATTCCAAAAGTCCATTAGATTGGAGTTTTGAAATGCATTGTTTGTTTATATGACCAATATGACAATGTCATAGATAGGTCTTATTCAGGTCTTGCTTGAAGACTTTGGCGATGTAGGTATACACAGAATTCTCATTTGAAATTACACTATGCATATCAATTTCAAAAATACCATCACGTGAATAGGTATTAAGATAAATATATTATCCTTAGAAACTGAAATACCTAAGTGTGTAAATGCAAGTTCAATACTAACATCTTTCGAACTATGTCGCTCACAGTATTGAGAGCATAATGCTATTGTTCCAACAAAACAATAAGACCACTTGGAGAATTAATTTCAGAGGTACCAATAGCTTTAACAAAAGCTTGATCCCCTTGCCTACATGCAAATCTAGTGTGTCTTTCTTCAGTCTATTACTTCTTCTCATTCCCTTCATATTGTTACAGGTGTGAAGGCCACAACCAGTTAACAAAGATCTAGGAATCACTAGAAGAAGTATATAACTATATATGGAATATACCTGATTTGCTAGTCTCACCATGTAACAGACTGAAACCCGGGGTAGTTGTAAGTTGCCTATTTTGCCCTTAGGGTTTGTGCTTAGTCTTAAGTGCTTTTATTTTAATTATTTTATTAGTGTTTTATTATAATTTTGTTGTGACCAGTTTGTGACAAGGGTCCCAGAACAGGTTGGTTTATTTAATTTGGACTCCGTTAGGACCGCCTAAGGAGATACGAAAGGTTATCAGATAAGATAACTGATAAATACCCGTGTGTTGAGGGGTATGGGTTTTAACCCAATTAAGTGACTAGAGAGCTGTGATTCAGCTCATTTTTCTCCTTCTCTCTAAAATTCCCAAATTACATCCCGTACCTAACTTCTTATTCCTCTTGAACCCTAATTTGATTTTGTGAGCTTTTGGATTAATTGAAGTTAACAATCGATTCCTTATGTTCTTGTGATCATCTTAAGGTAAGTATTACAAAGATTTATGTATTAATCTTGTTGAAAATTGGGTTTTAGTGTTCTTATGGGTTTTTGAAAAAATTAGCTCAAATCTTGTTGTTTAATGTTCCAAAAACATCAATAGATGTTAGAAATAGGTTGTATATATGTTTAGTAGCTTCCATGTGCTTAAAAATTGATCAAAATCGCTCAAAAATCGAGTTTTGGGCGAAAAATGTTTGAAATCAGCGAACTTGTTCGAAACCCAGTTGCTACAGTATTTTGCTACAGTATTTGCTATAGTACCCCCCGAGTTGCTACAGTGTCACTTTTTGCTACAGTACCGAGTTGCTACAATGTCACTATTTTGCTACAGTACCCCCCCGAGTGCTATAGTGTCACTATTTGTTACAGTACCGAGTTGCTACAGTGTCGCTATTTGCTACAGTACCCCCCGAGTTGCTATAGTGCCACTATTTGCTACAGTACCCGAGTTGCTACAGTGCCACTATTTGCTACAGTACCTTTTATGAAATTGAAACGGGCGTAACTTTCAAAACGTAACTCTGTTTTTGATGAATAAACTATCGTTAGAATCGTAATAAAGAATACTTTTCAATGGTGAACTTTTAAGAAACTAGATCAAACTGTTTTTGGGCCAAAAAAGGAGTTTTAGTGTGTATATCGTGTTTTGCAGCACCTGTATGCCATTATTGAGTGGAGTCATGATGTAGACTCATAAAATTATGAATATATGGTGTTATGACCTAATTAATCGTATGAAATGATTATATTATTTATTGGATATGTATATTAACTTTGTTTGTGTTGTTCTCAGGTTATAAGGACAAGGAGGAAGCTCAGAAATAATAACTGAGCAGTTGCTGGTAATTGGTGAGTGGGACTATCTCCAGATAGAGTTTAAGTAGCATATCATGCTACTGTGGTTGACTCTTTTACCATGCATAGTGTAGAAATTGCCATGTTAGAATAATATAGTATGCCTGATGTTGTATGTGATTTATGTGTACACTGTGTGAATGGCACCAGTCGGGCCTAGGGAGACTGAGGACTCGAGACCGTGCTTAGGTGAGGTTAGAGTTCGTATGAGGTCAACCGTGCCTAGGGGAGGTTGGGTCCATAGGCCACTAATTGTGAAGTATAGTGTGAACGATGCATCCCCTGCATCTGGATAACTATACTGTGAATTGAGTAGCAGGGACTATCGGTAGACTCAGGCCCGATCAGCTGGGAGCCGTGTGCTCGTACAAGCCACCGATCCTCGTATTGTCTTATTGTATGCTAGTTGGTAGTTAGCATGTGTTGTTGTTAGTATATAGCTTGTGTGTGACTTAAGCTATATCTGTTAGATAGATTCCATTCACTTAGCGGTGCGCTAATCCCCCACATATTCTCCCCTTGCAGGTTTAGGTACTGCTAGTCGGGATGGGTGCTGATGCAGAAGACATGTTTGACAACCCAAATCTGATGTGGACTTTTGTATAAATAATGTTTTGTGATAACGTAACACCGTGGTGTAAACTTAAACTTAATTACTCAGATTAATGTAATGACGCGACTTATAGTGTGTTTGTTAATAAAGTCTTCCGCTGTGTTTTAAAAAAAAAAATGGTCGGTGTTACACACCAGCGTTTCCTTTTCTCAGCTCAGATTGGAAGATAGGACAACTTCCTTCTCCAATTGCCAACCTTTCCATAATGGAAACATTCGACGTCTTTTGTTGGGCTTTCCTTCTTGGAAGGTGGAATATTTTTCCTAGCAAATGATTTGTCATTTTCCTTCCACAAAGTATTCGGCTTATTCTTTTTAACCCTTCAATCCTATTTCTTCCCGATCATCGAACAACATTCGATAATCATTTTGCTGAGCAGTAGCAACTGCCACAACAGGAAGAAAGGATATGGGTTCTATACTTTATTCAACTTCCAATTATGCTTGAGAACAATTCTCAGGTTGCAGTGCCTGTCTAGAAAGTTTGAACATTGAGTTTATCCTTCTCCAACAAATAAGGAAGTGTGTTTGGTTTACATTTTAATTATTTAACATCTACAACAGAAATAAGATTCAATTTAGTATTTTCGATATTGAGCTTTAATAAATTAACTACCGAAGTTTTTTTTATAATTTTTTAAAAACAATTAATTTACGAAAGCCTAAGATCCACATAGAGGTTCCATAGCCACATCTGTTGATCAGCTAGCAGTTATGGAGTCTATTGGTAGGTAGCGAGTACCAATTGCATCACAAGTGCAACTCTTAGTTCTTTATGGGACCTAGAGATATGTGTAGTCCAACAAACTACTATTATCTACTGACGTGTTTGTCCCATCCTTGCCTCGAACTCAGGTCTCACAGTGAATACGATTAAGTCGTCCAATTTGGAAACAGTGGAAATTCACGCTAATCTTACTAGATTAGGAATTCCACCTCGTGGTTATAATTCATGCTAGTCTTACTAGGTTAGAAAAATAACGAGGAGTGTTTGCAAGCTGATTGGATGACATGACTTAAATTTGTCGGGTATTTGAAAATGTTTATGTCAACGAATAATGCATGCACACAAGATTCGCTACACTATTTGTAAAAAAAATCATTTTAACCAATTATATATGTCGATCGTGTTTATGTGTCAAGTTTGTTATTTAATTTCTAGCATAAAAATAACAAATACACAAACGTGTATCGTTTTAAAACAGTTTTAAAAGATGTCGTCCATATATATTATTTGACTTTCAAAATCATTTAACATTAAACTCGTTAGAATTTAACTTATTTTAAAATCATCAATTTTAATCTTTGAAACTCGTTTAGAGTTTTATTTAATGTTTTCATCAAAAACATATATAACTTGAGTCTCAAAATTATTTAACTTTAAACTCGTTAGAGTTTAACCTTTTAAAATCATCAATTTTAATATTTGAAACCCGTTACCGATTTTATTTAATGTTTTCATCAAAAACATTTAGCATGTATATTCTAATCAACAATTATATATAAATGCAAAATTAAAACACAACCATGCATCACACACACATAGCCTAGCCCAAAAATCCTATGCTTGATCTCATGAGCTGACATGGGATCAAGAGGTCAAACTAAGGGTAATATCGTAGCTCCCCCTTAATTCAAGAATCAAGTGAAAACTTGACAAACGCCATCGTTGTCAACTTGACCTATTCGCCATCTTCTAAGTCAACTCCACGTTGCATCTTTATCTTTAATCTTCATCGTATTACATTTATTTAAAATTGAAAAATATAACTAATCTAATACTTTTACAATTTAGAATAAACTTAAATACAATACTATGAAAATGAAAAATAAATATAATACAACTTTGGCTTCAAAATGGCCTTTCTAATAAATCAAATAATCAGCATAATATTGTCGTAATCAACAATCATAACAATCATACATAGGTCGGGGCATTATGGGCTATGTGTGCAATTACAATTTTAATAACTGCATTATTAAAACCTACATATGGTTTGTCCATGGTTACAATGCATGTGTACAACCATGGAATGAAATAAACAACAATTATTCAAGCCATAAAAAATAAATTCAAAATTTATAACAGTGATTTTTTCAGATCTTATTCGTACGTCATGAGGTAATCAACAAAGTTGACTTTCAAAACCATAAAGGTTTTGACTCTTACCAAATCACCACAAAGCTAAATCTAAAGAAAATCACGCGACAATTAAGATGGTGTAAAAGCGGCTATGATACCACTGATGGATAATCGTGTGTACTTTTAGTCAGATTAACGCAGCGGATAGTTAAAATAATAATCAATTATTATTTTATAAACCATTTACAAGATTAAATATTCATATATTTAAATTTAATAAAACATGCACACGATTAATCTTTCCCAATGATCCAGTTACACCATAATAATTGTCATGAATATAAAATAAAAGAGGAGTTAACGATATACATTTCTTGGAGAAATTGATGAGACGGAGAGAAACTTACGATCAAAAATATGACCGTCTCTTTGAATAGTCCACACTACACTTCAAACGACCGTCAATGGATGCTAGTCCAAACCCAAGTAATATTAATCAACCTTTGGTTAATATTATGAAACCAAAATATGTAATATTTGTTTTTTCAGTTCACCGAAAGAATGAGATATGAATTAATTATTACTTGCACCAAATTAGACCAAATATATATAGATATTTTTTCAAAATACCCGTGAACCTTTATGAATTAACCCGTGAATCTAGACCAAATATATATCATAAAGTCGTATTTCTCAAATACTTTAGGGGTATATTATGTAACTTATAATTAATAATTTCTATCATGTCGCTTTCATGTGAATAGTAAATTAATTAATTTCTATTCATTTACTATTCATATGAATAGTAAATGAAATAATTTCGATTTACTATTTTGTTACTTGAGCAATGTAATGACCCGCACTTTTTCGATCGTTCTATACTTATAAGATTAATATTTACATAAATTAAACCATACCAACATGATAAGCAATCCAAATTGTTGAGATTTATGTTTTTGAAAAGAGTTTTACACAACGTTTGACCGTCTAGTTTGACCGATGATATCACGAACTATATAACATATGATAATTATACGTTTGTGTATATATATGTATATATACATATTTAATATGATCTAAAGAATGTTTTAATACCTCATTTTGTATTAATAACAATAAGTTATAAGTATATTTTGAAACTACTAACTTAAGTTTTCAAAACGATAACCATACGTAACGTCATTTGACATAAATACTTATGACCTATAATGTTTATACATATATCGTATATATAATGTATTTAATCACTTTTTAAGGACTTAAATACATAAAACCATATAAGTATATTCACAAAAGATAGCTATATTTGAATCCTCATTCCGTTTTCACAAGATTTCTATACGTATATCTGGGGTATATGTACCCGTATCATACCTAGCTTCTATACGTATTTACTATTGATATATACACATCAAATCACCACCAACCAGCCCTTGTTCATGCCCTAGGTATAAGGTAATTGGAATTTGGAAGCTTATTGACTAATTACATAAGATAACAAACTAAAATCTTGTCATGAACACCTTAGTTCCACGTTTTTTATAAGCTTCATGGGCACTTCATTTTGATTCAAATTTCTACATCATTTCTTAGTTAAACACACACTCTTCCATAACCCTTAAGCACCTTCAACAATTAAGCAAGTTACCATGAAGATCTAGCTCAAAAACAACCCTTAATCATCATAAGAAAAACCTTCCAAGAACACTTCAATAATCCTTTCAAGAATACAAGTTTATTTCTAACCTTTTGATCCAACTCCATTACTCTTTTGGTTCTAGGTTTTTACTCCTCTTTTACAGCAATCTTGTCCAAGTAACTTGAGGTAGTAACTTTGTTCATAACGTTATTCGATTCATATATATATAGCTATCTTATTTTATGGTATAAAATTTTAACAACAAGAACATAGTTTGAATGTTTTCAAACTTGTTTGCAAACTAAATAGATCCTTCTAACTTAACTTTTAAAATACTTCAAGACCTGTAATATATCATAAATATATTCTAATTTAACAAGGTATAACTTGGTTTTTCAAAGAACACCTTAAAAACTGTTTTTACGACGTCGGAGTGCAACCGGGGGCTGTTTTGGGTTGGATAATTAAAAACTATCTTGAACCTTGAATTGGAGGTTTATTTTCTGGAAAAATGATATTTACTATGAATATGATAACACATAAAAATTTCATGATTTAACTCAAAGTATAAGTATTTTTAGAAAAATAATCATTTAAGGTTGTTTACATGATGGAAAATGATTAACTTTATAAGTTTCACCAAAGTTTGACCTATGACCTGTGATTTCGAATACAAACTAAGGTATTTACAGTTCATATTCTTAAAGAAGGACTCGATCCAAGGAAGTGGCAAGTTGAACCAACGAAAACGGAGTTGTAACGAAGAAACTATGACCAAAACAAAATCGGATATCCAAGACTAGTTTAGCCACGAAAATAATTGGAGAAAAATTAAATAAATCACATCTTTTTAAAATAACATGATATTTTATATATATGTACTCATAATTTAATTTTATATATTTCAGGATCACCCGTAAATAATACGAGAAGATTAATCATAAGATTCCATGATTGTACGCAACACGTCATTTGACAACACCGGTACTTTATGTACGCAACACGTCATTTGACAACACCGGTACCATGGGTCAAGATTAATCCCGACCAATACGAATACGATGGGGGTTTTATTTATTTCGATGGGGGTTTTATTTATTTATTAAACACCTAAATATGAACCATTAAAATTGAATTGCTAACTACGGACTAAGAAGACATTAAAAGTATTATAAGTATATATATGTGACGATTGTTTAAAATGAAAATATATTGATAAATTATATATGGATAGGTTCGTGATATCAACCGGAGACCAAGTCAAAATATATATATCTTCAAGGCAAAAGTGAGTATATAGTCCCACTTTTAAACTCTAAGTATTTCGGGATGAGAATACATGTATTTTATGTTTTACGTTATGGACACAAGTAACTGAAAAATATATTCTACGTTGAGTTGTACCACTGGCATACTTCCCTGTAGCTTGGTAACTATTATTTACAGCGGTATTGTAAACGCGAATCCTGTTGATAGATCTATCGGGCCTGACAACCCCAACCGGACTGGACGATCAGTATTCAACGGTTGCACAGTACTTCGTTTCGTGACTACACTTGGTACGGTGTAGTAAGATTTCATAATAAAGGGAATATGCGACGTGATTAAATGTTAAGTATGGTTACCAAGTGCTCAACCACTTAGAATATTTTTATTAAAATGTTTATATATGAAATCTTGTGGTCTATATATATATATATTGCTGCCGGCATTAAACCTATATCTCGCCAACTTTATGTTGACGTTTTAAACATGTCTATTCTCAGGTGATAACTAAAAGCTTCCGCTGCAACATGTTGAATTTAAGCAAGATCTTGTGTATGCATATTTGTGTCAAAAACAAAACTGCATATCCGAGGAGTTGTAATGTAAAATATGCTAAAAATCGTATTGTTATCATCACATGTAAAGTTTGTAAGTCTAAGATTATCGCTAAACGATAATCATCTTTATATTGTCTAAAGCTTGTAATATCATAAGAGTTATGGTTTGTAATGTAAAATAAATGCAGTTGTTCTTTTAAAAATGTCGCATATAGAGGTCAATACCTCGCAATGAAATCATACGTTATCTAACTCGTTCTTATGGTTAAGGACGGGTTATGACAAGCAATATATATACATCATATATATATATTTTATTTGACGTCTCGGTGTATATGTGTGTGACCTCGAAGACTTAAATGAGGTTGACCATATAGTTATATGTTGTACTTTGCACATTAATCCATACTAATCATACTGTGAGTTACCTTGATTGTTAAATTGGATAACTTAAGTTACCTTTTCGGGCATTTGCCCAAAAAAATAATAATAATTACCATACTAACTAATTAATAATTAAACTAGGCTTGGATTGAACAATGGGGATCGGTTTTACTATTTATTTCTAACCTACTGTTTTTTTTTAAAAAAAATCAGCAATCTTCACTTTACTCCTTTATTTTTTCATTCAATTTCATTCCTCAAAATTTAGAATTTACCTCCTTCCTATTGGTTTCCTACATTAGTCATCGCTAATTTTTAGTTTTACCCCTCCCTAATTTTTACCCCGAATTCAGTCCTCACCAAATTTCAATATTCATCATTCATTTTTTTTATCCCCATTTTCAGTCCTCCAACTCTTTCTAACTTAATCTACTATTATTTATTTTAAAACCTTTAAACTTTTTATTTTATAATTTTTTCTTTAACCTTTTTTTCAATATATATTTTTACAATTCTTTTAGTACTTCATTATATCATGTATGTTTTTCAAGTATCCTAATATTCTAATGTACATATCACCTATTGAAGGCTATGTCACTTATGAAAAAAAAAAAAAAAAACAGAGCTTATGAACTGGAAAATAAAATTCAGCTAGTATATCAAATACTTATAAAAAAATAATAAGTTCTAGCTATCAGGTTTAAAAATAAGTTCCAGCTCCAGCTACAAAACTTTAGCTCCAGCTAGTTTCATCAAAACACACCATAAAAGCTATTTTTTTAATTACTTAAAAATGTTTAATAAACATGGAAGTTTTTTAAAATTAAAATATGTATTAATGTACGGAGTAATATTTTTTAAAGGGGAAGTTTATTTATTTATTTTGAAAGGCAGGTTTAACAAACTATTTTTGGCAAAAAATGTTAACGAACCCTTGTACGAAAATTGACACAAAATAAAGTACAAGGACTGTTTCTCTACTTTTAGCAACAAAATCGTCGATTAATTCAAACCGATCCCAAGCAACAAAGGGTTTCTATTTTCCCAATTTTATTTTTCCCTTTTTTTTCATGGAATTAGCATCTTCCGTCAATGAGGTTTGTATTCTTATACAATTTCATACTCTAATCTCTTAATCATTGTTCATATTCTAATCCTGCTTCTTCTCTTTCAATTTCTAAAATGTTCAAACCCTAATTTACAGATGGATCATGAGCAAAATCAAATTGAAATTCGTGATCACAAATTATGCGGTTATTTATGCATTGTTCTCTCTGTTCATCACAACATTGCCAAAACCCTAATTGTCAACACTCGTTGCGATATTCATTACGAAGGATCAAATGTAGGTTTCGTTTCATCAAATGGCGTGTTTATGTCAGTAATTAATTCGAATTCTGATGAGAAATTGAAGAAGAAGAAGAAATTGAGTAAGATAGGGTTAGTGCATGGGAGTGTAAGTGTGGTTAATCAGCTTCATGTTTTGGTTAATCATAAGTGTTTGAAGATAGATTCGAGATTGATTCGAGTTGTATCGAAGGAAGGAGAAGGGGAAATGGAGAAGGATGTTAGGGTTGTTGTGCTTGTTGATGTTTATTTGCCTATTGCTCTGTTTTCCGGTTCGCAGTTTCCGAAATCGCGGTCTAAAGCTGCTGCAGCTCTTTTTCGACATTTGAGGCTAGTTTAAATATTCTCAGTTACTCACTTATTATTAGTTATTATAATTATAAATTAAAATTTTAATTTGTTCTGTTACTCTCTGAATACTCCCTGTAGCTACAATATATTTATGCAATATTTGGTGAACTAATTAAATCTGAAGGAATGCCGATATGCTATGCGAATTGTAGTTCTAATAATCTGTTATTCAGTACTTGATGTTGACTTTAGTATTTAGCTACTCTTCATATACTTTAAAAAATACCTGTGTTGGTGTTCAAAATACACTTTTGCTGCTTGGCATATAATAATCTACAGATGCACATATAGAAAGACCTTAAAGAATTTGATGATATGAATAACTAAAACCAAAGCTTTGTGTGTTATTTTGTTGAAAGAGTTCTCAAGATTTGCTAATTGAGTAATTAACGCTTTTAAAAGTTGGAAAAGTAACTTGTTCGATTCCACAAAGTAAAATGGAGATGTATAAATCATTTAGATTCATAGGGCCAAAAGTAATGATGTACTCCGTAACAAGCAACTTGACATCTTCAACAGTCCCTTTGTTGAATAAAATATGGATGTGTGTATCAATCAGTCCTAATAAACATAACACGTTGAATAAATTATGAGTGCTAACAGTACCTAAACAGAATTCTAGAGCCATACAGTACATACAGAAAATAAAGCAGGAAATATTAAAAATTGCATTACCTTCTTCTTGTTGCAAAAAAGATTACAAACTGAATATAGCTTCAGCCCGTTAATACTACAAAGAACCTTCGTAAACGTTTCTAAAAAGTAAGAATTTTGCTCACCATTTGATGCATCCCCAAATTCGGGCAGGTATGAATTTGACCAAACCTGTTTGAGATACCAAACATGTTGCATATAAAGAAACATATATGTTGAATTTGCCATAAAGGGTTTCTATTAAAGTCATACCAATTAAATCCCTCTGCATTGATTGCAATTTTATTTTCAGTTTATTTTTTTAACTTGATTTAAATCATATTTCTTACAGGTGTGACTGGCAAGCCAGGCTGTCAATGCTGAATTTTATCAATCCCGATCACGAAATCGACAACATCGTTTGGAAAACATCAGATTGTCATGTTCTTGGATGCAACCAACATTGTAACGCACCCGATTCATCACGAAATCAACTATTCGAACTCCACGAAATTTTCAGCAGTTTACCAAGCATCTCAACGATCGAAAATTCAATTCGTTCCAAAATAAATCCCGCAAACGATGCCAATTTATCCGGTTTTTGGGTGTTACCCGACGATGTACTAATAAACATACTAACCGTTCTTGACCCGCTCGAACTACTTAGGGTTTCATCAACTTGTCACCATCTAAGATTACTATCAGCAACAATAATGCCATCTATGATACTCAAACTTTATCCCCATCAACAATCAGCAGTCGATTGGATGTTAAAACGAGAACGGGACCCACAAGTTTTTCCAAACCCTATGTACATGAAATTCGAAACTGAAGACGGGTTTGCTTTTAATATCAATACGGTTGCCGGAGAACTTGTATCGGGTCCCGTTCCTATGATTAAAGACTTTCGTGGCGGTATGTTTTGTGATGAACCCGGTTTAGGTAAAACTATAACCGCTTTGTCTTTAATTTTGAAAACGCTTGGAACCCTTGCTGACCCGCCCGAAGGGGTCGAGGTAATTTGGTGCACACAAAAAGATGACCAAAAATGTGGCTATTATGAACTTGGTGGGGATAGTATAAACTGTAATAGTGCTTTAAATGGTAAAAAAGTTGCCAATCGTACTAGTCGAAGAAGCTTAACGTTACTCGAGGACTCAAAACCGAATACGTCAGAAAAGGCGATTACACCGATTTACATAAAATCGGAAACACCTTCGGTTCAGTGCACGAGAAGTTGGACCAAAGTCAAGAGAAATTTGTTGACCAAATATGAAGAAGGGGAGACATCAGATGATCCAACATATGAACCATCATCAAGAAACATGAAAAAAAGAACAAAAACGGGGACTGGAAAATATTTTGAACTGAACGAAACGTGGGTCCAGTGTGACGCGTGTCGAAAATGGAGAAAACTTGTGGACCCACAAAATGTAGATTCTTCAGCTGCATGGTTTTGTAGTATGAACAGTGACCCGTATCATCAAAGTTGCAAGGCCCCACAAGATTCATTTGATGATTGTGAGTCGGTAACGTATCTACCCGGTTTTTACACTAAGGGAACTGAAGAAGGTAAAGAAGAAAACGTTTCGTTTTTCACGAGTGTGTTAAAAGAGCATTGTGGGTTAATTAATCTCGAGACGAAAAAGGCGTTAACTTGGTTAACGAAACTAACACCCGATAAGCTTTCGAAAATGGAGACAAATGGATTAGTCCACCCTTTATCAGGAACTCGAGTGTTAGCTACAGGGGAGGTTCGCGGGTTTCATAAGATTTTTAAAGCTTTTGGTTTAGTCAAACGGGTCGAACACGGAACGATGACGTGGCATTACCCGAGAAAATTAGTCAACTTGGCTTTCGATTTAGCTGCTTTAAAGATTGCTCTTTGTGAGCCACTTGATTCGTTGAGATTCTATTTATCCCGGGCAACTTTAATTGTGGTTCCCGCTAATCTAGTTGACCATTGGAAGAATCAAATTATAAAGCATGTGAAACCCGGCCAGTTGCGCGTGTATATTTGGGCGGATCATAAGAAACCGTCTGTTCATAATATTGCATGGGATTATGATGTTGTCATCACTACTTTTAGCCGTTTAAGTGCTGAGTGGAGCCCGAAAAAGAGAAGTGTACTAATGCAAGTTCATTGGTTAAGAGTCGTGTTTGATGAAGGGCACACACTCGGGTCAAGTTTGAATTTGACCAATAAATTACAGTTATCGGTTTCGTTAACCGCTTCTAGCCGTTGGTTGTTAACCGGGACCCCTACTCCTAATACACCAAACAGTCAGGTTTCAAATCTTCAACCTATGCTTAAGTTTTTACGCGAAGAAGCATACGGGTTGGACCAAAAAACATGGGAAAAAGGCATCGTTAGGCCATTCGAGGCGAAAATGGAAGAGGGTAGGACCCGTTTGTTAGAGTTACTTGGTAGGTGTATGATTAGTGCGAGAAAAAAGGATTTAAGGATGATTCCTCCGTGTATTAAGAAGGTGGTTTTTTTGGATTTTAACGAAGAGCATGCGAGGAGTTATAATGAATTAGTTGTTACGGTTAGGCGTAATATACTTATGGCTGATTGGAACGACCCGTCTCATGTTGAGAGTTTGCTTAATCCAAAACAATGGAAATTTAGAAGTACTACAATTAGAAATGTGCGGTTATCTTGTTGTGTTGCTGGACATATTAAAGTAACTGATGCAGGACAAGATATTCAAGAAACAATGGATATTTTGGTTGAAAATGGTTTGGATCCCGTTTCGGAGGAATATTCTTTCATCAGATATAACATTCTCTTTGGTGGAAAGTGTATGAGGTAAGAATTGAATGATTAAAGTTTTGATTATAGGTGGCAAAATGGGCGGGCCAGGTGGTTTGGAAACAAGTCAAAGCAACCCAGTCATAAGTATCTGGGTTAAATTTTTCTCACCTACATTTTTATTACAATAATTCATTAAATTTACTCTTTAAGCTACTTCTGCTATGTTAAACCTAACTATAATTTTTCATTTTACCAATTTGACACTTGAAGTGACAATGATAACCCAAATCTGACTCGTGCATAAGTATATAGTTTGAAATTTCCAACTCTGATTATGTTGCTATTTTGATGACGTTTTTACCTGATTACACGTTTCTTGATTGATTGTGTTTACAGATGTGAGGAGTGGTGTCGGCTACCTGTAATAACGCCATGTAGGCATCTATTGTGTTTGGATTGTGTGGCTTTAAACAGTGAAATGTGTACATACCCTGGATGTGATAATTTGTATGAAATGCAAAGTCCCGAAACTTTAGCCCGTCCAGAAAACCCTAATCCTAAATGGCCTGTTCCAAAGGATCTGATCGAATTGCAGCCCTCATATAAACAGGCATGTACCCCTTAAATTGAAGTTCTTATTTCTATATGTTTCCGTTTGTTTTTTTTTTTTTTTAAATAACAGTAATCTTTATGATTTGGAGCTTAGTATTCATTTCTATAATGTTAAGTCAACATTTAACATCATGACATGAACTATGAACCAAGAACTAGTACTGTCTAATAAAAGGGTTTTTATTTATATACTTGATGCCTCCTTAAATTAACTGTTATTTCTATATGATTTTTTTTTTTTTTTTTTTTTTTTTTTAACTTTTACTGATATTTATCACTTTATGGCACTTGTAGGATGATTGGAATCCTGATTGGCAATCAACTTCCAGTAGTAAAGTTGCATATCTTGTGAATAAGTTGAAAGAACTGCAGGAAGCTAATAATAAAATAACAGACAACAACTGCTTGAATGAGAGACATGCTGAATATAATAAAATTGATGATATTTTCTTGACGAGAAACAATGCTTATGCTAGATCTGTCAGTGGGTCCCCTGACAAAGTACTAATATTCTCTCAGTTTCTTGAGCATATACATGTCATTGAACAACAGGTAATATTTTAACTTTTCACTGAGCACATATATGTATATTTTGACATGAAATTCATGTAATAACGGTGTGGCTTTTGAATTCGTTCTTCAGTTGACAGTTGCTGGAATTAAATTTGTGGGAATGTACAGTCCAATGCATACTGGAAATAAGGTAAAAATCTCGTAGTTATATCTATACAATTCTGTGTTTGATTGACCTTTTTATTCTTTAATAGATAATTGATATATTAGTTATGATAACCAAAACTACATTTATCGTCTAGAAAGATGAACATAAACATAAACTTGATTTATGTAGAAACATAAACATGAACATGATTTCTTGATTGTTCAGATACTTCAAGTTTAAAATGTTGACCAAGACTCACTTTGACCGTTTTTGACCGATTATTCCCAATTTTAATGATAATATCTACATTTGCTGACGTTGACTATTGACCGGCTTTTAAGTCGGATACAGCCATACATGCAGGTTGAGTCGGAAGTAGCCTAAATCTGTTTAATTAAGCGATTAACTCGAATTTTATAACCCTGATAATGTTAATCTGATTCTCAAACAAGTTTAGTGGTTGTACACTTTAGAATAGAGATTACAACTTTCAGTCTGTCTGAAGTCTCTCTGTTTTATGATCCATGTGAGCCGCGTACCGCTGAGTGTTAAAAGAATTGCTTTCCCTGGGTTACTTGGATAGGGATAGACATGATACCCGATTTGATTTGTATGGGGTCAAACATAATTCAACCTTAAATGGGTCAAATTTGCTACCTCTAATGAAGTTATTTGATTAAACGCCTGATTTATTTCATTTTCATTTGATGTAGCTGAAATCTCTTGCTACCTTCCAGCAAGATGAGGAGTGTATGGCTCTTTTGATGGATGGAACTGGTGCATTAGGTCTTGATTTGAGTTTCGTAACTCGTGTCTTCCTAATGGAGCCTATTTGGGATAAAAGGTGGTCTTTTTTTTATTTATATTTTATATCATTATTTAAAACTATTTTCTTAGTCACATATATATGTATATAGAAACATTTCCTGTCAGAGCTGGAACTCTTAGGCTATAATTTATAGCTGTCAGTGCTATTGGTTATGGATAGAATGAAACTGACTTTGCAGAATCTAAGAAAGGCATTATAGTTTAGTTGTGAAGGGAGTTATATTTATTTTAGTTAAGTTAATTTTTTATAAAATAAACATTGGATTATTTGTGTGTTTTCAAAATTGCAGTATGGAAGAGCAGGTGATTAGTCGTGCACATAGGATGGGTGCTACACGTCCTATTCATGTAGAGACATTAGCTATGCACGGTACAATTGAAGAGCAGATGGTAAAATTTTTGCAGGTACTAAATATTAATTTTATTCATCCTTTAAAAAAAAAAAAAAAAAAAAAAAAAAAAAAGCTTATTTCACTATTGTCTGTTGCTCCTTTAATTTCTAATACCTTTCTGTAACTTCAAACTTTGAATGGTTGCAGGATATCAATGAGTGCAGGGAGTTAATGAAAGAAGAGTATATGCATGAGGGTGCTAAAGCTCGACGTACGTTGCATGATTTTGCTGAAAGTAATTATTTGGCTCAACTAAGTTTTGTGCGAAAAATCTCTAAAAGCGAAGGTATCTTCATCTCAAATTTTATAGAATAACGATTTTATCACAATGGTAAATTTTAGTATTTCTTCAAATGCATTATCCTTAGCACCCTTTTGTCTTTGAGCTATATTGGATTATTGAAAATTGAAATAATCATGTATTGATTAACATGTTTCCACTTTCTTTTGCAGGAGCATTATCAATTGTAAATATGGAATGAAGAAGGAAGAAATAATCTTCATTATGGCACTTTTTGCGAGCTGAAGTCTGGCTGATATTTGTTAATATAATAGTTAGTTTTTGTTATTATATAATTGCATGTATGTATGTTTTTGATGGATTTCTAGTCTGACGGGGTGTTTATAAAACCGGACTAGACCCGACCCGGTTCAACGAGAACTGGATAGGGGACCGGTTTGATTTTCCTAGAAAAACCACTCATGAAAAACGAGTAAATTAATAGAAAGCTAATTTAACTCGTTACTAATTGAATTGCAAGCCTTACAGCTAAATGAAGCAAGAGGTCCAAATCTGGGTTAGGCTCTATGATGATATACTTTATTTTATTGCCATTTTTAATCGGCAAATGAAGCATAATCTATATATTGCTCTATTTTTCACACGGGCGTAAAACATATAACATATAATCCATCTCATATTAATAGTTCATGGATAAAAAATATATAGTTTAAGGAAATGTAATAAAAGTACTGTACTTTTTATTTACTTTTCAGATTTACTCTTACATTTTCTTTCTCCTTTAATCTTATTCACATTCATTAGAGATATAATAGAATTTAAGCTTCTTATTCTTTTTTATTTATGGAAGTGGACTATTAATTTGGGACAATCTTAAAATAGAAAACTAGACTATTAGGGACAGAGGGAATATATATTTTAAAAATAAAGTTCAATCACCGTTAGTATGTATATCAACTTATTTTCATTAGTAGTTGCACTCTTTCCTAACATTATCATTAATTTACGAGTCGATCATAATTAATCTTTTAATTGATATTTCATCGGCCGTGCATCGACTGTGCATCTCACGGGCTAAAATAAAGTAATAATAATATATCTCGATATTGATCTTGTGATATTATTCTTCTTTTCTAAGGATCGACTTAAAATGTATCAAGATTTCCTTCAAATCAACATATTCATCATCATTTATATTCTCCGTATATTTAAATATTTAATCAAACTCTTGTCATCATTTTGTGAGGATCGGGGTAATAGTAAAGAAAAAAGATTTTGCTAAAAGTAGTAATAAGGGAACAGTTGTAACTTTTTTTTGAACGACGATTATGAGTCACCGACGAAAGTTCGAACACGATGTCAGAACTCTACCACTTGATCATTTGTGGGGCGAGCATTACACTCCTACCACTCCTCAGTCAGTGACGATTCTAGGATTATAATCCAATGGAGTCCCGAATTTTTTTTTAACACTAGTTATATTTGAATGTTATTTTAATGGTAGTTTACCTTAAAAAAACTACAAATTCGAAAAATATATGGGGACCGAGTAGTTAATTTTAGTCGTGTGTTACACAATTTAAAAGATAGACTATATATTTGAAAAATATATGGGGTCCTGCAATTAAATTTAGTGGTGTCTTGTACAATTAAAAGGGTATTTTCTACTGAAAATTTGTAAACTAGCGGTGTCCCGTGACCTCACAGACATATAGCTAGAATCGCCCATGGCCTCAGGAGGAAACCCTCACGACGAATCCATGCGGATATCGCGTGAGGTAAAACCCTTCGGCTGAAGCTCAAACTCAAGACGTCTACAACTTCCGAGACTCATGAAATGGGCGGACAACCTCAAGAAAAATAATTTGCAACTCATGGGATCGAACCCATGCACTCCCTTATAAAAATTCAGATAATCACCAATACACCAACACATTTAATCACATTATTAATTAGTCTACCATTAATAAAAAAAATTAATAATCAAGAATCTTCTTTGAAGTATTTAATAAAGAAATTAATAAAATAATGATTAATTAGTTCTATCGTTAATCAATCGATTAAAACGGATGTATGAAAAATGGAATCGAGTAAAACAAAGATGCAATCGAGTAAACCTAGAATGCTATCAAATAAAATCAGGATTCAATCAAGTAAAATGAGGATGCAATCGCGTACAACAAGATTGCGTTAGTTCGTTTTACATGATTGCATTCGTCTTTTTTACACAATTGCATCCATTCGTTTTACTTGATTGCTTCATGGTATTATCGATTGCATTAGTCCGTTTTACATGATTGCATCCGTTTGTTGCATTCTTGTTTTATTTGATTCTATCCATTTGTTTTAATTGCTCTATTAAATTAACGGTAGAACTATTTAATACCCCGTAATTGTTTTATTAATTACTTCAAAAAAGATTTTTGGTTTATTAGTTGCTTTATTAATGATAGAACTAATTAATAATGGAATCAAAATAAAAAAGAAAAGTCTAAGTATTGCACTTGTTGTGAAAAGCGACACCGAATTATAGCAAACCGCTAGTAATAATTGAAATAACGACAATAATAGGAGACCGAGATTTAACGTGGAAAACCCCAATAGGGTAAAAACCAGGGGCAAGGAAAGAAACGTTTCACTAATATGAATAATATGAATTACACTTCTCTCTAATTACAAGGATAAGTACCAAGTTTTATATCTCTTGTAATTAGGAGATTTATTACTTACTAATTCTCTATTAGACTACTAGAACACAAGAAGGAAGAATGTGTTGGGATGCATTTTGAAGCTTGTATCACCCTGTATTTATAGCAAAATGGAATGGCATCATGGTAAATATTTTGTAGACAACTTGGTTGGTGAGATATGAAGATTCACAAAAGTCTTCAAATATTTCGGCTAGATTGTAAAACATGGTAGGTGATTTAGCCAGCCATCCACCAACCAATTTATTATTCAACTATCCACCAACCAATTTATTATTTCAACAATCTCCCACTTGAAGATTCGATTGAAGCTCAATCAATCTTCAAACGATAATCCTTCCTTGCCAATGATGTTGCTTACGTTTCCGCTAGGCCGCATGAGTAACGGCACCAAGTAAACTTGTCACGGTTGATTGACTTTGTTAGAAAATCGGCCACATTGTCGTCAGTATGAATTTTCTGCACATCCACGGTTCCTTCTTCCACTTTCTCACGAACGAAGTGATACTGAACTCGTATATGCTTTGTCTTTGAATGAAATGCTGGATTCCTTGCAAGATGCAAGGCACTCTGGTTCTCACAAAATAGAGTGATATTCTCTTGTTTGTGCCCGAGTTCCTCCAACAACATCTTCAACCATACTGCCTCTTTAGTAGTGTGAGTAGCTGCTACATATTCTGCTTCTGTTGTTGATGTCACCACAACTGACTGTAGTTTTGACAGCTTACTATTCCACCACAAAGTGTGAAAACATATGCAGTGATAGATTTACTTTTATCGATATCACCTGCATAATCTGAATCAACATACCCTTTAACAATAAATTTCGGTTCCCCATAACATAATGCAACATCTAAGGTTCCCTTGATGTATTTAAAGATCCTCTTTACCGCATTCCAATGCTCTTTACCAGGATTCGCCATGTTCCGACTAACTACTCCCACTGCATGTGCAATGTCTGGTCTTGTACATATCATTGCGAACATTAAACTTCCCACTGCTGATGCATACGGTACTCGAGACATCTCCTTCCTCTCGTATTCACTGCTAGGACACATAACGGAGGATAACTTGAGATTAGTAGGAAGTGGGGTTGAGATTGGTTTACTATCTTGCATATTGAAACGCTCCAAGATTTTCCTCAAATAATTCTTTTGAGAAAACCAAATCTTCCTATTATTTCTGTCTCGGTGAATTTGCATCCCTAGAATCTTGTTTGCGGCACCCAAGTCTTTCATTTCAAACTCCCTAGCCAATTGAGCCTTCAGCTTATTAATACGATCTTTGTTGGGCCTGCAACCAACATGTCGTCTACATATAATAGCAAAATGACAAAATCATTGTCCCCAAACCTCTTGAAATATGCACAAGGGTCTGCATAAAGTCTGTTATATTCAAGGCTCATTATGAAAGAATCAAATCTCTTGTACCAACATCTCGGCGCCTGTTTGAGACCATACAGAGATTTCTTTAACCTGCAAACCAAGTTCTTTTTTCCTTGTAGTTCAAAACCTTCTGGTTGAAGCATATAAATTTCTTCTTCAAGATTTCCATGAAGAGATGCAGTTTTCACATCTAGCAGCTCTAGATGCAAATCAAATGTAGCACACATCGCTAGAACTACTCGAATTGTTGTAAGTCGAACCACAGGAGAAAATATTTCATTAAAGTTCGTACCTTCTTTCTGAGCATATCCTTTAACCACCAGTCTTGCACGATACCGCTCCACTTGATCATCGCCATTTCGCTTGATCTTATACACCAATTTATTTCCAATAGGTTTTTTACCTTTCGGCAATGGCACAAGTTCCCATGTTTTATTTTTATGAAGAGCTTCAATTTCTTCCTGCATAGCCGTCATCCACTGAGATGCATCTGAATGATTTAGTGCCTCACGAAGAGTTGTTGGCTCTCCTTCCTCTGTTAGAAGACAATATGCAACATTGCTTTCCATAATATAATCTGAGTGCCACCCTGGACGTTTCCTTTCCCGATTAGAAATACGAGTCGCTGGAGCTTCATCAATGACTACTTGATTTTCATCGTGTTCTGGTACTACTTCAGAAGAATCTTTATGAAATTCATTACCCACCTGTATCGGTATAGTTTCTTTTGAAGTGCTAACATCTTCAAGATCTTTGTCTTCTGTAAAGACAACATCTCTGCTGATGACTACTTTGTGGGCAGTGGGGTCCCACAATCGATACCCCTTAACTCCATCAGCATACCCCAAGAACAAACACTTTCTGGACTTCGGATCCAACTTTGTCGTTTCTTGAGAATTGTACATTGCGTACACAGGACTTCCAAATACATGAAGGTCAGAATAATTAACTGGTTTTCCAGTCCACATTTCCATCGGCGATTTCAACTCAATTGCAGTTGATGGTGACCGATTTATCACGTAACAGGCAGTACTTACTGCTTCTGCCCAGAATGATTTTCCCAAGCTTGCAGTTGCCAACATCGCCCTTGTTCTATCTAACAAGGTTCTGTTCATCCGCTCTGCCACTCCGTTTTGTTGAGGAGTGTATGTTGTTGTGAACTGCCTTTTGATACCTTCTTGTTTTCAAAACTTATCAAATTCATCACCAGTGTATTCTCCTCCATTATATGTCCTCAAACACTTGATCTTTTTACCAGATTCAAGTTCAACCCGCGCTTTGTAAATTTTGAAAACTTCAAACACATCCGCCTTCCTCTTGATTGGGTACACCCAACATCTCCTAGTGTAATCATCAATAAATGATACAAAATACTTTGCTCCTCCTAGGGATTGAACTGGTGCTTGCCACACATCAGAGTGAACCAATTCTAGAACCAATTTACTTCTAGAATTTGATGTGTTAAACTTCAGACGATGCTGCTTACTGATTACACAATGCTCACAAAAAGGTAGCGATACCTTTGTAAGACCAGGAATAAGATTTCTTTCAACAAGAATCTTTATACCTTGTTTAGACATGTGTCCAAGCTTTTGATGCCATGTCATAGCAACTTTATCACTTGAACTATTCAAAGCAACAGATGCTTCCGATTCCTGTATTGTCTCGCCTTTCAGAATGTATAAATTAGCACCCACCTTTTCTCCTTTCATAAGTACAACCGCGCCTTTCTTGATTATCATGATCTTCTCATGTATCACCATCTTACAACTAAGATCATCCAATTGTCCTAAAGACAATAAGTTTGTCACGACCCTACTTTTTCCGTTATCTTTTTCAGTTAATTATTTAACTGCCGTTAACTGTTAGTGTGCCACGTCATTTCTATGACTTATATTATTATTTTTGTAATAATATATATATATATATATATTAATTATCATGTGTTATGTGAATATTTATATTCATATTTTAATTTATACGTTTCTACGTCTCGCGGATTTCCACCCGGCGAATCTTTTCGGTTTTAAAACCAACGGACGCGTTTTTGGGATTTTTAAATCCTAAATATTTTAAATATGATATTTTAAGATCATATTATTATATAGTGTATTTATATTTATTTTTCGTTGCGCGTTTGTTATCTTTCTGGATTTTTAATCGCGTAAGTGCGTTTTCGCGTTTCGGGACTCGTTCGGGCTTTCGGGCCACAAGGATTATACATTTAAGTGAAATGGCCCACCATGGGGCCCACCCCATGCCTTTTTCGGCCGACCAAGAGGGGGGGAGGGGGTATTACTCCCATTTTCTAATTTTCTTTCTTCATTTGTATTTATCACTTTTAAATTCCATCTAAACCTAATTTTGTGCTCTCCTCCTCTCTTCTTCTTTTTTTTGGGTGACGCCACCACCAACCATATCATCATCATCATCAACCAAAATTAAAGCTTGGATCATCAATTGATTAACACCAACGCGTTCCTCTCTTCGTTCTCTACACGATAACATCAATCGTTTCTCGATTAGGGTATAAACCCTAACCCTAGAATTTTCAATTTTTCATTTATTTTCTGTATTTTGATTATTATTTAGTAGTATGATGTTTGTGGATTATTGTAATGATGTTTGTATGCATAGATGTACTCATAATTGCATGTTTTCGGTTTATAAAATTCTGGACAGCAGCTATTTCGTGTATTCTGGGTTTGTGACTGAGATAAATGTTAAAATAAACTACCTATATGATTTCCTCTCATCAAGACATTAATTTTAGACTCCGGATTCATGTCGTTTCGATTCCCGGAGCCCTAGTTATGATCAAATTAGTATTTTGTAAAGATTGAAATGTGATATTGACATGAACCAGGTTTGGTCCGACTTTGTGGCCATCCTTGGTGTCTTTAGGGTGTGTTAGTGTGTTAGGACTGATGGTGGGACGAACTTTCATGTTCGGGTCACCTAAATCCAGCCACGGTTCACCCGTTATGACTAAAACACGGTTTTGAGAAAATTGAAGGTCCAAGTGGTGTCATGGCTGATTACCACGACTTGTGGACTGTTCTTGGTGTGTTCTTGAGTGCACCATTGTGTCGGGTGGTTTGAATAGGCGGAGATGCATATAAGGCTCGCCAGAAATCGACACCCGGGGCTCAAGATACGACCCGATGAACTTTTGAATTAAAACTTATGATTAATTCTAAAACTTATGATAAGAATAATGAATTACATTATTAATTAATCACTTATGATAAAGGAAGTAATTATTATTATTTATGACTTATGATATATATTTATTATATCATTTAATTATTATTTATGATTTAATTAACATTTAAATTTAACTTATGATTAATAATACTTTTATTATTAATGGAAAACACTTATGATAAGTATTAAAACTATTTTAAGAGAATATTATTATAAGACTATACTTATATTATGATTAATATTTAATTAATTAATTAATTAAATACTTATGTTATATTAATTATATCATTTCAACTTGTATTAACTTTAATAATTCATTTTATTTAATTAAACTTATGTTATGACATAATTATACACTTTTAACTTTAATAAACATTATAACTTATGTTATTATTATAATTTACACTTTTCAAGGTAACGTTGACTATGTGTGACCAAGGTTGACTTTTGAGTTGACTTTCGGTTGACTTTGACTTTCAGTTGACTTTTGTTGACTTTCTAAATAAGGAAACTTTCCTAACTTAAAAACTTTCTAAAAATAGAACTTTCCAAAAATAGAAACTTCCCAAAAATAGAAACTTTCCAAAAATAGAAACTTTCTAAAAATAGAAACTTTCCTAAAATGGAAACCTGCTAAAAATAGAAACTTTCTAAAAATAGAAAGTATGTGTCCGTAAGCTGTTCCAGTCAAACTGATGCTTGCCGAGTATTGTTCTATGTCTACTTGCAACATGTACAATAGCTATCATACTAAGACTTGACCTAAGTTAGTTATTTATATCGACCTGTTTTATTTATAGGTCGGCGTTGTGATCATTCCTGATCACTTTACTCTATTTGCTATTCGCTTGTTTGTGTGGTTTCTTCAGTTGCTTTTAAGGTGAGTTATAGTCTCGTTTTTACATACTTTTCAAAGTATACTTTTTGGGATGTGATTACATGCATTTTTATTTACGTTTAGACACAAGTAACAGTTAAATTTAATTATTCATTGTGAGTTGGACAAAAATATTCTCTAGTCTGGTAACTGTAATCATTGGTTTCTACCGGTGAACGCGAATCCTACGGATAGATCTATCGGGTTTGACAACCCCATTTCGAGCTAGTCGCGCTAGCAATTCATAATCGGAATGTTTAGTACTTCGTAATTTGTTGTAGATACACTGTCCAAGTGTATATTTTTATTGTGTTTGGCAAGGGTAAATAAAGGGTTAAGTGGTTACCAGGTGACTCATTGATAATGGAATAATGTTTAATGTTTTCTAACATTTTTAAATCTTGTGATCTAAAGTTTACTTATTTATTTAAACCTATAATTCACTCAACCTTTGTGTTGACAGTTTACTTGCATGTTTTCACAGGTACTTGAGTTATGTGATGCTTCCGCTGTGTTTAGAAGAGTCTGCATGCATTTGGGCAGATTTTATGAAACAATTTATGAAACTTAAGCTTGCATTCTATTTTTGGATAATTTAAACTTGTGGGTTTGTTGGCAAGGTTTTTGTGTCAACTTTTGGATTATTAATATGTTGGGTTTTTTTAAACTACATATTTTAGTTTGTTTCCTTTTTGGGAAACTTTTGAGATAAAAAATGCAACTTTGTTTATTTAATTCATTTAAGTCCTATCAAGCTGTGGGACCAACTGACGGATCCGTTAAGTGTTTTGACGGGGTCGTCACATGTGGTATCAGAGCATTGGTTGTAGGGAACTAGGCGGTCTTAATGTGGTCAACCCGTGGTTTTTTAGGGTGCATTAGAGTCTAGTCTACAGCCCGACCTTTTTGCTATAGCATTAATATGCATTTCATTTCATATAAGTTATATTATTAGCTTTTATATCTTTTGGTATGTGGTTTGCGGTTTTGCTATTTGTAGATGTCGACTTCGAGCGATAACTCCGTTGCTGCTCCTGCTCCACCGTCTCTTGCTAGACGTCGTACTAATCAACCAGAGATCGATGATCCTGTTCATTACTATTTTTCTACCATTACTCATATGAACCGGGCTTATAATGAGGTGACACATATTAACGCCCTTAGTGATTGTTTGCGCACCCTGCCACATAATGAAGTTATGGACGAGATCCGTGCCGACATGGGTAACTTTATCACTTTCAAGCATAGGGTTGAGGATGAGAACCGTAAGCGTGATCGAGAAGTTAAGGCTAAGTTCGAGGCTCTCGAGAGCACTGTTCGTGGGTTGAAGGAAGAGTTGGATGTTGTGAAAGGGAAGTTGCGTAAGTATGAGGATCCTGCCGAAACTCATGCTGGACCAGCTTATCACACCCGCTCTAAGCGAATGTGATGTGATTATTCATATTGATTATCTATTTCATCAGACTTAATGTCCTTTTTATACATACATTTTGGGTTATGTACGGCGTTTTGCCGAGGATTTTATTAAGATTTTGTTATGGGATATTTTTCATTATGCATGGATGGTTATTTTTATGACATCTATTATCATTATCATGTTTTATTTCTGATATTGTGGCTCTTGGCATGTTATATTATGCGTAATATATGTTCATGTATGTTAGGTGCTATGTATGTTGTATGATGTCATCATAAAATATGTATGCATGTGATGGTTATTTCTATAAGAATCATAACTGTCTTGTTATTACTCATAGTGTTAGTTGACTAATATCTTAATGGTAGTCTTTTCTTGTTTTGATCTATTTCTTTATGACACTAGTATTATTCTTGGTACTAACGGATGTGTTATTCTATTTTGAAGATCATGCTTCCAAGAGAGTCCACTGAAGCGCGTATGCAACGCCTGATCAATGAAGGAATTGCTGCTGCTATGGCAGCAAATGCTAATGTTAACGCCAATGAGAACAACAACAACAACCAGGTGGGATGCTCCCACAAAAATTTTATGGCTGGTCGACCCCAAGAATTTAGTGGTATGGAAGGACCGATAGGGCTCACTCGATGGTGAGAAAATCGAATCTATTTTCAGGGTCAGTCAGGTCCGTGAAGAGGACAAAGTTAGTTTCGCTAGTTGCACTCTCAAGGATAGTGCCTTGACATGGTGGAACAATCTGGTTAGTAGTTTGGGGAACGATGTAGCTTAGGGTTTGGCCTGGAATGATTTTAAGGAAAGATTGATCACCCACTATAGACCTCGGGGTGAGCTTAAGAAGCTAGAGGTTAAGCTCAAGAATTTGAAAATGCATGGCACCGAGTTAGATGCCTATGAACGAAGGTTTTTCGAGTTAACTTTGCTGTGTCCTAGGGTTTATGCGGATGAGGATCGCAAAATTGAGGCTTACATTGATGGTTTGTCGGAGAAGATTGAACACGGGGTTGAGTCTAGTGAACCCCAGACTATTGAGGCGGCTATGTCTATGGCCCACAAACTTAATGACAAGGTGTTGAGAAGAAGCAAGACTACAGTTACTGAAACTAGTGAGGAGGTTGTCAAGAAGGCTGATAATGGGAAACGAAAGTGGGATAACAACCGCAATCAAAACCAAAATCAGCAGAAGAAACATGATACCTCAGGTGCTAACAATAGAAATCAGCGTGTGTGTCCTCGTTGCTATAAAGCTCATGATGGTTACTGCACAATTACTTGTAAGAGGTGCTCCAAGCAAGGGCACATTGCTAAAGATTGTAAAGTGCTTTTGCCGGGTTCTACTACTCCCGCGGCTGGTGGTAATAATAATAATGTTGGTAATAGAGGTGGTAACGGTAATGGTAATGGGAAACCGAATAATGGAGGTAATCAAAGGGTTTGTTATGAGTGTGGGAAGCCGGGACATTTCCGAGATGCTTGTCTCAATAAGAAGACTACAGAGACGGCACGCGGCCGAGCGTTCAACATTAATGCTAAGGATGCTGAGGAAGATCCTAAGCTTGTTACTGGTACGTTCTCAGTCAACGATTTATCAGTTTATGTACTATTTGATTCAGGGGCTGATTTAAGTTTCGTGTCGAGTAAATTAAGTCCGAGAATCAAAACGCCGTTAACTCCCTTAGACAATACTTATGTTGTTGAAGTAGCCAATGGTAAGGAACTTACTGCTAAGACTATACATCGTAAATGTAACATTAATCTGGGTGGTAGGGATTTTGAGATAGATTTGATACCGATTGAACTTGGTAGTTTTGATATTGTTATTGGTATGGATTGGTTGTCTGCGAACCGTGCTGAGATCGTGTGTTATGATAAGGCTATTCGTATTACTGATGTGATTGGAGAGCCACTGATGGTCTTTGGAGATAAGAAATGCACACAGTTAAATCTTATTAGCTGTATGAAAGTTCGTAAACATCTCCGCAAAGGCTGTCATGCTATTCTTGCTCATGTTGTTGATCCTAGTAAGGAAGTGAAGAACGTTGATGATGTTCACATTGTTAGGGATTTTCCCGAGGTGTTTCCCGATGACTTACCTGGCCTTCCGCTGCAACGCGTGATAGAATTTCAAATTGATCTTGTTCCCGGCGCTGCTCCTGTCGCACATGCTCCTTATCGTCTTGCGCCTTCCGAACTTCAAGAATTGTCGAGTCAACTCCGTGAGTTGTTAGACAAAGGTTTTGTAGCGACCCGACCAAATCATGTTTGACGGCGCCGTCTACTTAGGTCCCGTTACGTGGTCATAAGTCTTTAAAACAACGTTTGACCAAAAGATATGTCGCATTCATTTCAAATGTAAAGATTGTTCCAAGTTTACAAGAATTGTTCCACCACAAGTTACGATACAAAGTTTTAAGTACAAATGAAACTTATGCGACACAATTTAAAAGTAGTCAAAAGACGCTCCATGCATGCATATATACTCGACATCCAATGCAAGTATCAAAATAATGAGCGGAAGCATGTATCATGTATCGTTCAAGGACCTGAGAAAAACATAGAAATCTGTCAACGAAAACTTTGGTGAAATCATAGGTTTAAGTAAGTAAGTACAAGTGAACCACAAGATTTGCATCAATGAATTAATAGTAATACATTCCAAAAGTTTGTTTCACGAGCACCCAATTATCAATGCTTAACATTTCCTTCCATTGAACCCCATCACTTAGTGCTAGAACATACACTGTTTCTCGAAAATATATTTCATTCGTAAACGGTAGCGAACCGTTTGAATGAGGGTTTGTCAAACCCATATGGATCCATACAACATAAGTTCTCGCTTACACCCGGCAAGTGTAACTAATGATAATCGAATTGAGGATTTTGTTCTAAACTCGTATGTAGAATGTTTGTTTTCCTGTACTTGTGTTCACTTAGTAAAGAAATGTTTATGTTTTCTCATCCCAAATGTAAGTTCAAAAAGAGTAAAAGTGGGACTATGATCTCACCTTGAGTGCACGTACGAAAAGTACTTCACAAAATAACGTGTGCGAAGGATAGTGCTAGTCTTGACCTAAACAAATAGGTCGTATCAATAACGGTAAACACGATAGGTCAAAGATGTTCAATTAGTCCTATGGCTCGTTACGACTCGATTATGTAGCATGTGAAATCAAATTGTCAAGTTTCATGCAAGGTACAAGTATATAAACAAGTTAGGAAGGTTGCATAATCATTTGGTTAAGTTTGACAAAAAGTCAAACTTTGGTCGGTCAAAGTCAACGAAAAAGTCAACACGTTCGGGTCGGGTCCCGAACTATTTTTCTGAGGTTTTTAATCATGTATGAGCATGTTAGGACAAGTTACATGTGAATCGGAGGTGCGTAGCATAGCAAACATTATTCAAAAATTGACAAAGTTGGACAGACCATAATGGCGCGCCGCGCGGGTATATGGTGCGCCGCGCCATTACCTGTGCAGAGAGTTCTGGCAGTTTTTAAGTTTTATGCACGAACCTAACTTCAAACAATCGCCATTTATGATCCGCAAACAATCAAGACAAGTATCTTATACCGTTGGGAAGGTAATTTGACGAGGAAAACAACTAAACACATTTCATCAATCAATCTACCTATTACAACAACCAAAACTGCATCTAATGCTTAACATTAACCGCATACAAGTTCATAAATGCAATTCAATGATTCGGGCAACCAATTTACATGAATGATATGCCGTTTCGAAGGTAATCAAGCATACAATCCAACTAAACACTTACCAATAATAATCCATGGCATTCAATGCATCAAAAGTCCATTTCAAGTTCATCAAACCCTAACCCAAATTCACCAAAATCAATAATCAAGTTCATGAAGTTTTCTAAGGCAACCTACACATCAAATTGAAGCTAGTGATGCTAGTAACACAATTAAAAGATCAACTTTTAACATCTAACAACATATGATCATCCTAAATTCAAGAACAACACACCAAAATTCAAGTTCATGCTAGTTTTACTAAAACAACGAGATCGAGCATACAAATTACATACACGACATCACAATGAGCCATAGACACTAACTAACACCATTTCAAGTCAAAAACACGAATTTAGAGAAATCTAGAGTTTTAGAAATGTTACCCAAACGATATGAAGTTGGTACCAAAATGAAGAGGATGAAGAGAGGATCACGAATATGTAATTTATTTTGTTGTAAGCCTCCTAGATTGGATTTAGATGATGATTGAATGAATTTGGTAATGGTGTGTGTTCTTGCTTGAGAGAAAGAGAGAGAGATGGAGATGATAATGAATGGGTGAAAGGGGTTTGACCCTTTGACCTAGTCAAGGGTTTGATCCCTTGTCAAGTTTAGTCCCTCAACTTTCGTTCGGGTGCGTGAATTACCTAAACGAGATAATTTAAAACGCGTATCAACGGGAGATGTTATAAACATATAACGGAGTTTAAATTAGTATAACGTAAAAGTAAATGGAAAAAGGCGGGATGTTACATTACCTACTCCTTAAAAGAAATTTCGTCCCGAAATTTAAGTAGGCGTAGTAGTCGTTGTTTCTTCCTCGGAATCCTGCGTTTCCGGAATTGGGAATAAATGAGGGTATTTCTTTTGCATTTGATCTTACCTTTCCCAAGTAAACTCGGGTCCTCTTTTGGCGTTCCAACGGACTTTAACAATCGGGATTCGGCTTTGTTTCAATGTCTTGACGGAGGTGTCCACAATTTCAACCGGTTCCTCCACAAAATGAAGCTTGTCATCAATAGCAAGTTCCTCGAGAGGGATGACGATGTCGGGTTCGGCAAGACACTTTTTCAAGTTAGATACATGGAAGGTAGGATGAACGGAGTTCAATTGAGGCGGAAGATCTAAACGATAAGCAACGTTTCCAATACGCTCCAAGATTTCGAAAGGACCAATATACCGCGGATTTAGCTTCCCGCGTTTCCCAAAACGGATTACACCTTTCCAAGGTGCAACTTTTAACATTACTCGGTCACCGACTTGAAATTCGAGGTCGTTGCGTCTTTTGTCGGTGTAGCACTTTTGACGACTCCGGGCCGTCCGGAGCCTATCTCGGATTTGTACGATCTTCTCGGTAGTTTCGTGAATGAGTTCGGGTCCGGTGATTTGCACGTCGCCTACCTCGGCCCAACAAAGAGGAGAACGACATTTTCGGCCATATAAAGCTTCGAACGGTGCGGCGTTAATACTCGCGTGATAGCTATTGTTGTAGGAGAATTCGGCGAGAGGCAAGTGCTTATCCCAAGCTTTTCCAAAGTCTACAACACAAGCTCGTAGCATGTCTTCTAAAGTTTGAATTGTGCGTTCGCTTTGTCCGTCGGTTTGTGGATGATATGCGGTGCTCATGTCTAAACGCGTTCCCAATGCTTCTTGCAAAGTACGCCAGAATCTAGAAACGAAACGGCCATCTCGGTCGGAGATAATCGATAAAGGTACACCGTGTCGGGCTACGATCTCCTTAATGTAAAGTTGTGCAAGTTTCTCCATTTTGTCCGTTTCTTTCATGGCAAGGAAGTGTGCGGATTTGGTGAGACGGTCAACAATAACCCAAATGGTATCATAACCGCCCGTCGTTTTTGGTAGCTTGTTGATAAAATCCATCGTTATCCTTTCCCACTTCCATTGAGGAATCTCGGGTTGTTGGAGTAGTCCGGACGGTCTTTGGTGTTCGGCTTTGGCTTTGGAACATGTCAAACACTTGGAAACATAAGTAGCTACGTCCCTTTTGATGTTCGGCCACCAATATAGCTGTTTAAGGTCGTGGTACATCTTATTGGCACCGGGGTGAATCGAGTATCGTCACTTATGGGCTTCGTCTAAAATAAGGCTTCGTAGGTCCCCATAACTAGGCACCCAAATCCTTCCGGCGTAATATCGGAGTCCGGTCTCCCTAATTTCGAATCGAGAGACGAGAATGTTCAAGAGCTCGTGTGAAAGGTTTTCATCCTTGAGAGCCTCATCTTGGGCTACCCGAATTTGGCTATTAAGGTTTGTGTGGATGGTGATGTTTAAGGCTCGGACACGAAGAGGCACCGCTCTTTCTTTTCGACTTAAGGCATCGGCTACTACATTTGCCTTCCCGGGATGGTAACGAAGCTCGCAATCGTAATCGTTTAAGGTTTCAATCCACCTTCGTTGTCTCATGTTTAGTTGCTTTTGATCGAAAATGTGTTGGAGACTTTTGTGGTCGGTAAAGATAGTACTCTTGGTTCCATAAAGATAGTGTCTCCACATTTTAAGTGCAAAGACAACGGCTCCGAGTTCGAGATCATGAGTCGTGTAATTCCGTTCATGAATTTTTAGTTGTCGAGAAGCATAAGCAATGACTTTCGTTCGTTGCATCAATACACACCCAAAACCATGTTTCGAGGCATCGCAATATACAACAAAGTCATCATTGCCTTCGGGAAGTGACAAGATAGGAGCGGTGGTTAGCTTCGTTTTCAAGATTTGGAATGCGGATTCATGTTCGGTTGCCCAAACGAATTTTCTTCCCTTATGAGTTAACATGGTTAGAGGACGAGCAACCAAAGAAAAATCCTTGATGAATCTACGGTAGTATCCGGCGAGACCCAAGAATTGACGAATGTGAGTAGGAGTAGTAGGAGTCTCCCATTTACTAATGGCTTCGATTTTCGTGAGATCGACTTTAATACCTTGATCACTTACAACATGACCAAGAAATTGAACTTCCTTTAACCAAAATTCACACTTGGAGAATTTGGCATAAAGTCATTCTTGTCTCAAGAGTTCAAGCACAAGTCGGAGGTGTTGTTCGTGCTCTTCTTCATTTTTAGAATAGATCAATATGTCATCGATGAACACAATAACGAATTTATCGAGATACGGTTTGCACACGCGGTTCATAAGATCCATGAACACCGCCGGTGCGTTAGTGAGACCAAATGGCATGACAAGGAATTCATAACTACCATAACGAGTTCGGAAAGCGGTTTTGGAGACATCTTCCCCCTTAACCCTCAATTGATGATAACCCGAGCGGAGATCGATTTTCGAATATACACAAGACCCTTGTAGTTGATCAAAGAGGTCATCGATGCGAGGAAGAGGATATCGGTTCTTAACCGTCAATTTATTTAGTTCACGATAATCAATGCACATTCGTAGGGATCCGTCTTTCTTTTTAACAAACAAAATCGGAGCGCCCCATGGTGAATGGCTAGGTTGGATAAAACCACGATCAAGTAGTTCTTGGATTTGACTTTGCAATTCTTGCATTTCGGATGGAGCAAGTCTATACGGTGCACGTGCTACGGGTGCGGCTCCCGGAATAAGATCGATTTGGAATTTAACCGGTCGATGAGGTGGAAGACCCGGCAATTCGTCGGGAAATACATCGGAAAAGTCACTAACAATTTGCACATCATCGATATGCTTCTCATCGGACTCGACTTTCTTAACGTGGGCAAGGATCGCAAAACAACCCTTACGAAGTAGTTTTCTAACTTTAAGGCACGAAACGAGGTTGAGTCTGGTGCAACTCTGATCGCCATAAACAATCAAAGGTTTACCATTCTCGATAGGAATTCGGATTGCGTTAAGATCACAAAGAATGTGAGATTTCGTTTTGACTAACCAATTCATACCGATTATTACATCAAAGCTTCCTAGTTCCATGGGTATCAAGTCAATTTCAAATTCCTTACCCAAAATGTTTAACGTACACCCCCGGTAATATGTGTCGGCACTTAATATTTTCCCGTTAGCCACTTCAATGGTATAAGTGGTATCTAATGGAAGAGGTGGAGTGCTAAAAGAATGAGTCAAAGTCTTGGATACAAAGCATTTATCGGCACCCGAATCGAATAAGCAAGAGACATAAGAATTGTTGAGAAGAAACGTACCCGTGACTAGTTAAGTGTCATCCCGGGCTTCCTCGGTGTTGATGTTGAAAGCTCGGCCGCGCATGTTGGGGTTATCTTTCTTCTTTGGGCATGCATTCCTATAATGACCCGTTTGGCCACATTCGTAACAAGTGCCCGTCTTTGGTGCATTGGGCCATTTTCGAGCGACGGGAGTGGCACTTTTACAATCGTTGGCCTTATGACCAATTCCTTGGCACCGATGGCAAATTAGCTTACTACATTCGCCAAAGTGATGTTTGTTGCATTTGTTGCAAAGAGGTAGATTTCCGGCATAACCCTTCTTGCCGTCGGAGGTGTAAGGCTTCTTAGCAAAGTTGTTGTTGTTTGATTGGGAGGGTTCCCACTTTCTTTTGTTGCCGCCCGATTTATCCTCGGCCTTAGGTGCCGGTACTACGATTTCGTCAACCGTTTCTATCAATTTGCGGGCCATGTTCAAAGCTTCTTGATGATTAGTGGGTTTGGATGACATTACTCCGTGTTTGATACTCTTTGGAAGACCATCCATGTAAAGTTCAACCCTTAAAGCTTCGGGGTTCACAAGATTTGGGCACATCAAGGCTAGTTCGGAGAATCGTTGATTATAAGCCTTGAGATCATTTCCGATCGCCTTTAAAGTTCTTAGCTCTTGTTCGAGCCTTCGGGTTTCTTCACGAGGGAAATATTCGACAATCATCTTTTCCCTCAAGTCGGCCCAAGAGAGGGCGTGAGCTTCATCGGTACCCACCGATTGTACATAAGTATTCCACCATGTAAGAGCGACACCGGCGAAGGTGTGAGTGGAGTATTTGACCTTGTCTTGGTCCCGACAACCGCTTATGCTAAAGACGGCTTCCGTTTGCTCAAACCATCGGGTGAGCACGACCGGTCCCCCGGTTCCATCAAAAGTGTGAGGTTTGCACCCCATGAAAGCTTTATAAGAGCATCCCTCGTTTGAGTTTCCGGCTCCATTGTTGTTGTTGTTGTTGTTGTTGTGGTTGTTATTATTATTGTTGTTGGATGAGTGACTGGCCATGGCCGCATCTACGGCGGTGGCTATCATCCGTTCGAGAGCTTGTTCGGGAGTTTCATTGCAGCGTACACGACGAGGAGCCATTGTTCCTTCAAGACACAAGAATATCATTGATTAGTATTCTCAATAATACTAACCGTGATATAGAATAAAGATAAAGAGAAGTTTTTCCTCGACTCGCCTTAAATTCTTTATGTCATAATGTCGGAACGTTCATATGAGTCACCGTAATATAATCCCGGAAATTATATTACCCTGATTCATATGTGCATTCGACATCATTTCATATAGTCAAGGTGGCGTGTCAATCAAATTAAACAACGTGAGATTAAGATGAACTAAGAGTAGATATGAGTAGAAGCGTTCGAGTATAAATGCACAAGTAGTCAAGTAATTCCTACTTCAAGTCTATATGCCGGTTGTAGTCTAGACTCACCAATGTACCCTATGACTCGAGGTTGACACCAATGAACTCTAAATCCCTACAACCAACGCTCTAATACCATCTGTAGCGACCCGACCAAATCATGTTTGACGGCGCCGTCTACTTAGGTCCCGTTACGTGGTCATAAGTCTTTAAAACAACGTTTGACCAAAAGATATGTCGCATTCATTTCAAATGTAAAGATTGTTCCAAGTTTACAAGAATTGTTCCACCACAAGTTACGATACAAAGTTTTAAGTACAAATGAAACTTATGCGACACAATTTAAAAGTAGTCAAAAGACGCTCCATGCATGCATATATACTCGACATCCAATGCAAGTATCAAAATAATGAGCGGAAGCATGTATCATGTATCGTTCAAGGACCTGAGAAAAACATAGAAATCTGTCAACGAAAACGTTGGTGAAATCATAGGTTTAAGTAAGTAAGTACAAGTGAACCACAAGATTTGCATCAATGAATTAATAGTAATACATTCCAAAAGTTTGTTTCACGAGCACCCAATTATCAATGCTTAACATTTCCTTCCATTGAACCCCATCACTTAGTGCTAGAACATACACTGTTTCTCGAAAATATATTTCATTCGTAAACGGTAGCGAACCGTTTGAATGAGGGTTTGTCAAACCCATATGGATCCATACAACATAAGTTCTCGCTTACACCCGGCAAGTGTAACTAATGATAATCGAATTGAGGATTTTGTTCTAAACTCGTATGTAGAATGTTTGTTTTCCTGTACTTGTGTTCACTTAGTAAAGAAATGTTTATGTTTTCTCATCCCAAATGTAAGTTCAAAAAGAGTAAAAGTGGGACTATGATCTCACCTTGAGTGCACGTACGAAAAGTACTTCACAAAATAACGTGTGCGAAGGATAGTACTAGTCTTGACCTAAACAAATAGGTCGTATCAATAACGGTAAACACGATAGGTCAAAGATGTTCAATTAGTCCTATGGCTCGTTACGACTCGATTATGTAGCATGTGAAATCAAATTGTCAAGTTTCATGCAAGGTACAAGTATATAAACAAGTTAGGAAGGTTGCATAATCATTTGGTTAAGTTTGACAAAAAGTCAAACTTTGGTCGGTCAAAGTCAACGAAAAAGTCAACACGTTCGGGTCGGGTCCCCAACTATTTTTCTGAGGTTTTTAATCATGTATGAGCATGTTAGGACAAGTTACATGTGAATCGGAGGTGCGTAGCATAGCAAACATTATTCGAAAATTGACAAAGTTGGACAGACCATAATGGCGCGCCGCGCGGGTATATGGCGCGCCGCGCCATTACCTGTGCAGAAAGTTCTGGCAGTTTTTAAGTTTTATGCATGAAACCTAACTTCAAACAATCACCATTTATGATCCGCAAACAATCAAGACAAGTATCTTATACCGTTGGGAAGGTAATTTGACGAGGAAAACAACTAAACACATTTCATCAATCAATCTACCTATTACAACAACCAAAACTGCATCTAATGCTTAACATTAACCGCATACAAGTTCATAAATGCAATTCAATGATTCGGGCAACCAATTTACATGAATGATATGCCGTTTCGAAGGTAATCAAGCATACAATCCAACTAAACACTTACCAATAATAATCCATGGCATTCAATGCATCAAAAGTCCATTTCAAGTTCATCAAACCCTAACCCAAATTCACCAAAATCAATAATCAAGTTCATGAAGTTTTCTAAGGCAACCTACACATCAAATTGAAGCTAGTGATGCTAGTAACACAATTAAAACATCAACTTTTAACATCTAACAACATATGATCATCCTAAATTCAAGAACAACACACCAAAATTCAAGTTCATGCTAGTTTTACTAAAACAACGAGATCGAGCATACAAATTACATACACGACATCACAATGAGCCATAGACACTAACTAACACCATTTCAAGTCAAAAACACGAATTTAGAGAAATCTAGAGTTTTAGAAATGTTACCCAAACGAGATGAAGTTGGTACCAAAATGAAGAGGATGAAGAGAGGATCACGAATATGTAATTTATTTTGTTGTAAGCCTCCTAGATCGGATTTAGATGATGATTGAATGAATTTGGTAATGGTGTGTGTTCTTGCTAGAGAGAAAGAGAGAGAGATGGAGATGATAATGAATGGGTGAAAGGGGTTTGACCCTTTGACCTAGTCAAGGGTTTGATCCCTTGTCAAGTTTAGTCCCTCAACTTTCGTTCGGGTGCGTGAATTACCTAAACGAGATAATTTAAAACGCGTATCAACGGGAGATGTTATAAACATATAACGGAGTTTAAATTAGTATAACGTAAAAGTAAATGGAAAAAGGCGGGATGTTACAGGTTTTATTCGTCCTAGTTCGTCCCCTTGGGGAGCTCCCGTTCTGTTTGTTAAGAAGAAAGATGGTTCTTTTCGTTTATGCATTGATTACCGTGAACTGAATAAGCTCACTGTTAAAAATTATTATCCTCTTCCGAGAATTGATGATCTGTTCGATCAGCTTCAGGGTTCTTCTGTTTATTCAAAAATTGATCTTCGTTCTGGCTATCATCAGTTGCGTGTTAAAGAATCTGATGTTTCAAAAACTGCTTTTTGCACCCGTTACGGTCACTTTGAATTTCTTGTTATGCCGTTCGGATTGATAAATGCACATGCTGTGTTCATGGGCCTCATGAACCGTGTGTGTAGACCCTATCTGGACAAGTTCGTTATTGTTTTCATCGACGACATCCTTATCTATTCTAAGAGTGATGAAGAGCACAAAGAACACTTGAGGTTAGTGCTTGATTTGTTAAAGAAAGAAGAGTTGTACGCTAAGTTCTCTAAGTGTGATTTTTGGTTAAGAGAAGTTCAGTTCCTTGGTCATATTGTTAGTAAACAGGGAATACAAGTTGATCCTGCTAAAATTGAGGCGATTGAAAAGTGGGAAACCCCGAAAACTCCTACCCAGATTCGTCAGTTCTTAGGGTTGGCAGGTTACTATCGAAGGTTCATCCAGGATTTCTCTCGTATTGCGAAACCTCTGACTGTTTACGCATAAGGGGAAGAAGTATGAGTGGAAGGATGAACAAGAGATTGCTTTTCAGATTTTGAAGAAGAGGTTGACTACCGCTCCGATTTTGTCACTACCGGAGGGTAATGACGATTTCGTTGTTTATTGTGATGCATCGCGACAAGGCTATGGTTGCGTTTTGATGCAACGAAAGAAGGTTATTGCGTATGCGTCACGACAGTTGAAGATTCACGAACAGAACTATACAACTCATTTAGAGTTGGGGGCTGTTGTTTTTGCGCTTAAAATTTGGAGACACTATCTTTATGGTGTTAAGAGTACTGTGTACACCGATCACAAGAGTCTTCAACATATCCTCGATCAGAAATAGTTGAACATGAGACAACGAAGATGGATTGAGACGTTGAATGATTATAATTGTGACCTTTTGTATCACCCGGGTAAGGCCAATGTTGTGGCTGATGCATTGAGTCGTAAAGAAAGGACTGAACCTCGCAGGGTTAGGGCCTTGAATATGACAGTTAGATCAAACCTCGTTAGGCAGATTCTTGAGGCACAACAAGAAGCCTTAAAGGAGGAGAATTTCGTGAAGGAGAATGTAGAAAAGGTAGCTAAGAAGTTTGAAGTACGAGCTGATGGTACTAGGTATTTTGCAGGACGTCTTTGGGTTCCGAAATTTAGAGGTCTTCGACAACTTGTTTTGGATGAGGCTCATAAGTCTAGATACTCTATTCATCCTGGTTCAGGAAAGATGTATCAGGATCTTAAGGAGCTGTATTGGTGGCATAATTTGAAAGGTGATATAGCTAAGTATGTGACTAAGTGTTTGACCTGTGCTAAGGTCAAAGCTGAACATCAAAAACCGTCTGGACTTTTGGTGCAACCAGAAATTCCCGAGTGAAAGTGGGAAGGTATCATTATGGATTTTATTACTAAGTTACCAAGAGTTTCGGGTGGCTATGATGCGATTTGGGTGATTGTAGATCGACTCACTAAGTCGGCTCACTTTTTGCCGATTAGGGAAACGGATTCGATAGAGAAACTCACCCGTTTGTATTTGAAGGAGATCGTTTCTAGGCATGGTGTTCCCGTGTCCATTATTTCCGACCGAGATAGTCGATTTGTGTCGAAGTTTTAGCGATCTTTACAGGAAGCCTTGGGTACTAGGTTGGATATGAGCACCGCTTATCATCCTCAAACGGATAGTCAAAGTGAAAGGACCATTCAGACATTAGAAGATATGTTGCGAGCGTGCGTCATTGATTTTGGAAATGGGTGGGATAAATATTTGCCGCTAGCTGAGTTTTCTTATAACAACAGTTACCACGCAAGTATTAAAGCCGCACTGTTTGAAGCTTTGTACGGTAGGAAATGTAGGTCTCCTATTTGTTGGAATGAGGTTGGGGATGCTCAACTTACAGGTCCAGAGATTATTCACGAGACTACTGAGAAGATTGTACAAATTAAAGAAAGGTTGAGAACTGCTAGAAGTCGGCAAAAGAGTTATGCCGATAAGGGAAGGAAAGATGTTGAATTTCAAGTTGGTGATCGTGTTATGTTAAAGGTTTCGCCTTGGAAGGGCGTAATCCGTTTTGGTAAAAGAGGGAAGTTAAGTCTTCGTTTTGTGGGACCTTTTGAGATCATTGAAAGAGTTGGACCGGTGGCTTATCGTTTGAAATTGCCACAAGAACTCAGTGTTGTTCACGATGTTTTCCATATTTTGAATTTAAAGAAGTGCTTGGCTGAATTTGATCAGACTATTCCTTTGGAGGAACTTCAAGTTAATAAGCAATTGCATTTTATTGAGGAGCCTGTTGAAATCATGGACCGAGAGGTTAAGACTCTTAAACAGAGCAGAATTCCTATTGTTCGGGTTAGATGGAACGCTAGACGCGGTCCCGAGTTCACTTGGGAGCGTGAAGACCAGATGAAGCAGAAATACCCGCATTTGTTCTCAGATTCCGAGTCAACCCCTGCGCCTGCTTAAATTTCGGGACGAAATTTCCGTAACGGGAAGGTACTGTCACGACCCTATTTTTTCCGTTATCTTTTTCAGTTAATTATTTAAAGGCCGTTAACTGTTAGTGTGCCACGTCATTTCTATGACCTATATTATTATTTTTGTAATAATATATATATATATATTAATTATCTTGTGTTATGTGAATATTTGTATTCATATTTTAATTTATACGTTTCTACGTCTCACGGATTTCCACCCGGCGAATCTTTTCGGTTTTAAAACCAACGGACGCGTTTTCGGGAATTTTAAATCCTAAATATTTTAAATATGATATTTTAAGATCATATTATTATATAGTGTATTTATATTTATTTTTCGTCGCGCGTTTGTTATCTTTCCGGATTTTTAATCGCGTAAGTGCGTTTTCGCGTTTCGGGACTCGTTCGGGCTTTCGGGCCACAAGGATTATACATTTAAGTGAAATGGCCCACCATGGGGCCCACCCCATGCCTTTTTCGGCCGACCAAGAGGGGGGAGGGGGTATTACTCCCATTTTCTAATTTTCTTTCTTCATTTGTATTTATCACTTTTAATTTCCATCTAAACCTAATTTTGTGCTCTCCTCCTCTCTTCTTCTTTTTTTGGGCGACGCCACCACCAACCATATCATCATCATCATTAACCAAAATTAAAGCTTGGATCATCAATTGATTAACACCAACGCGTTCCTCTCTTAGTTCTCTACGCGATAACATCAATCGTTTCTCGATTAGGGTATAAACCCTAACCCTATAATTTTCAATTTTTCATTTATTTCTGTATTTTGATGATTATTTAGTAGTATGATGTTTGTGGATTATTGTAATGATGTTTGTATGCATAGATGTACTCATAATTGCATGTTTTCGGTTTATAAAATTCTGGACAATAGCTATTTCGTTTATTCTGGGTTTGTGACTGAGATAAATGTTAAAATAAACTACCTGGATGAGTTCTTCTCATCAAGACATTAATTTTAGACTCCGAATTCATGTCGTTTCGATTCCCGGAGCCCTAGTTATGATCAAATTAGTATTTTGTAAAGATTGAAATGTGATATTGACATGAACCAGGTTTGGTCCGACTTTGTGACCATCGTTGGTCTCTTTAGGGTGTGTTAGTGTGTTAGTACTGATGGTGGGACGAACTTTCATGTTCGAGTCACCTAAATCCGAGCCACGGTTCACCCGTTATGACTAAAACATGGTTTTGAGAAAATTGAAGGTCCAAGTGGTGTCATGGCTGATTACCACTACTTGTGGACTGTTCTTGGTGTGTTCTTGAGTGCACCATTGTGTCGGGTGGTTTGAATAGGCGGAGATGCATATAAGGCTCGCCAGAAATCGACACCCGGGGCTCGAGATACGACCCGATGAACTTTTGAATTAAAACTTATGATTAATTCTAAAACTTATGATAAGAATAATGAATTACATTATTAATTATTCACTTATGATAAAGGAAGTAATTATTATTATTTATGACTTATGATATATATTTATTATATCATTTAATTATTATTTATGATTTAATTAACATTTTAATTTAACTTATGATTAATAATACTTTTATTATTAATGGAAAATACTTATGATAAGTATTAAAACTATTTTAAGAGAATATTATTATAAGACTATACTTATATTATGATTAATATTTAATTAATTAATTAAATACTTATGTTATATTAATTATATCATTTCAACTTGTATTAACTTTAATAATTCATTTTATTTAATTAAACTTATGTTATGACATAATTATACACTTTTAACTTTAATAAATATTATAACTTATGTTATTATTATAATTTACACTTTTCAAGGTAACGTTGACTATGTGTGACCAAGGTTGACTTTTGAGTTGACTTTCGGTTGACTTTGACTTTCAGTTGACTTTTGTTGACTTTCTAAATAAGGAAACTTTCCTAACTTAAAAACTTTCTAAAAATAGAACTTTCCAAAAATAGAAACTTTCCAAAAATAGAAACTTTCCAAAAATAGAAACTTTCCTAAAATGGAAACCTGCTAAAAATAGAAACTTTCTAAAAATAGAAAGTATGTGTCCGTAAGCTGTTCCAGTCAAACCGATGCTTGCCGAGTATTGTTCAATGTCTACTTGCAATATGTACAATAGCTATCATACTAAGACTTGACCTAAGTTAGTTATTTATATCGACCTGCTTTATTTATAGGTCGGCGTTGTGATCATTCCTGATCACTTTACTCTATTTGCTGTTCGCTTGTTTGTGTGGTTTCTTTAGTTGCTTTTAAGGTGAGTTATAGTCCTGTTTTTACATACTTTTCAAAGTATACTTTTTGGGATGTGATTACATGCATTTTTATTTACGTTTAGACACAAGTAACAGTTAAATTTAATTATTCATTGTGAGTTGGACAAAAATATTCCCTAGTCTGGTAACTGTAATCATTGGTTTCTACCGGTGAACGTGAATCCTGCGGATAGATCTATCGGGTTTGACAACCCCATTTCGAGCTAGTCGCGCTAGCAATTTATAATCGGAATGTTTAGTACTTCGTAATTTGTTGTAGATACACTGTCCAAGTGTATATTTTTATTGTGTTTGGCAAGGGTAAATAAAGGGTTAAGTGGTTACCAGGTGGCTCATTGATAATGGAATAATGTTTAATGTTTTCTAACATTTTTAAATCTTGTGGTCTAAAGTTTACTTATTTATTTAAACCTATAATTCACTCAACCTTTATGTTGACAGTTTACTTGCATGTTTTCACAGGTACTTGAGTTATGTGATGCTTCCGCTGTGTTTAGAAGAGTCTGCATGCATTTGGGCAGATTTTATGAAACAATTTATGAAACTTAAGCTTGCATTCTATTTTTGGATAATTTAAACTTGTGGGTTTGTTGGCAAGGTTTTTGTGTCAACTTTTGGATTATTAATATGTTGGGTTGTTTTAAACTATATATTTTAGTTTGTTTCCTTTTTGGGAAACTTTTGAGATAAAAAAATGCAACTTTGTTTATTTAATTCATTTAAGTCCGATCAAGCTGTGGGACCAACTGACGGATCCGTTAAGTGTTTTGACGGGGTCATCACAAAGTTCTTCTTCAAACCCTCCACGTGTCGTACACCTTGAATAGTACGAACTGTACCATCGTGCATCTTCAGAATGATATCTCCAATTTCAATGATCTTTAGTTCATGATCATTGCAACTATATACAGATCCTCCTAAGATACGTTCATATTGTTTGAACCATTCTCTTCTAGGGGTCATGTGAAAAGTAGCTCCCTAGTCAAATAACCAGACATCAACAAATGTCTTTCTGCCTTCATTTGCTACCACTGCCTCACTAACCAAAGCAGTCCCATCATCTGAAGTACTTGCAATATTTCCTTGAGGATTTGTGTGACAACCCGGAAATTTCTGACTAAATTTAAACCTAATTCTTATATGATTTCATTTAACCTCGACTAATTCCGACGATTCGCGAACTATTATTTATAAATAATTATGTATTAACATTAAATTCTTATATTAATATTATTATTATCACTCATCATAATCATTTACAATTAGTATTACCTTCATTATTATTATAAATCTTAACATTATCAATATTATTATTTTCAATAATAATATATTGATATGAAATTTGATACACATAATTAATTTTATTATATTAATATTGCTATCAATATTAATAGTATTAGTATCATTATTATTATTATGATTGAGAATTAAATTATTATTATTATCATTAATACTAATAATATTATCATTTTTATAATTATAATTATCATTATTTTTATGATCTTTATCTATTATTATTATTATTGTTAATGATATTATTATTAATATTATTATAAAATATCATTATTCTTACTATTTACATTATTATTATTTTTATCAATAATACTATAAGTATTATTATTATTATTATTAATATAATTATTATTATCATTATTATTAATTATAATATAAATTATCATTTTTATTATTAATATTGTCATATTAATATTATCATTATTTTTATTATTTATCATTAATAACATTAATATTATTATTGTTATTATTATTATTATTATTAAAATTTTTATTAATATAATTATTAATATTAAATAAATTAAAAGAATCAAACATATACCTAAATTAGGTAATCTGTTTATTATTATTTTTTTATAACGTGATTACTTTTAAATTTTTATATTGATCGTGATCCAACTTTTATTTTTTTATTTTTCTGATTGTGATCCATAACTGCATTCCACTTTTTTTTATTTATCTGCTTTATCCTTTATAGAACGTGATTTTTTATTTATTTCCTGTACTGGTTAAAATTTTGTTTTGGTCGACCATGATCTCCACTACAACTTCAAATCAATCATTGTGATTAAATGAAACGTTCACTTACACATATTGTATATATCTCCTACTGCATTGTTGAATCAAACACACAAATATATTTTTTTCTTCGATATGTACCTCTGTTATATATTCATTTTATCAAAACATCGATTTTGTATCAATCCTCAAAATCTAAAATTACAGAGTTTTTAGGAATCACCTACTCAAACTATCTGCAAATTTTCAAATCCCAATTCGTCCTATCGATCTTTAATTTTCGAGTCAAAGTTTTAATTTCAAAATGTCAACTCAATGTTCATCATGAAATTCGAAGTCATGTTGATGTTTTTGGTTCAATTGATGATTCGTAAAGGTTCTAGGAATGATTTAAAACAAATTCCGTATTATAATCTTTCTCTATAACGTTACAAAAATTGAAAATCAAATTCTTTTTTTTTAAGAAACAGCGACTGCACAGCAGTCTTGTTTTCTCTATTTTTTTTTTATTTTTCGATTTGTTTTTGCTAATTAAGAACACCTATTTCTAGTTCTATGTTTAATTACAAGTCCTAAGTGATATCATAAATTCGTTTGGTATTGGAAGATCTCTGGTCGACAGTTTTAGAAGAAGAAGAAGTGGAAAACAGAAATAATATAAATACAATTAAACTCTAATATAAATTAGAAAAATAAGCAGCAGCTCATGGGTTAAGGGTCTTAGCGAGTGAGCGAGAGGTCTCGGGTTCAAGCCCCGTCTTGGGCATATTTTTTGTGAAGGGCTTCTAAGGTATTTTTTCATCTTTATTATTATTATTATTATTATTATTATTATTATTATTATTATTATTATTATTATTATTATTATTATTATTATTATTATTATTATTTATTGTTATTATTATTATTTTTACTATTAGTTATTGTTATTATTAATAGTATTAAAGTTATTATTATTATTATTATTATTATTATTACTACTAATAAAAGTATTAGTTACCATTTATTATTATTTTCATTAATATTAGTATTGGTATCATTTTATAATATTAGTATTATTGATCTATTTATAATTAATACTGTCATTATTATCATTACTATTATTATAAGTAATATTATTAATTAGTATTAATATGATTATCATTATTAAGTATTGTTACCAAAAATTTTAATTTTGATTATTGTTATTATTAAACTTTTCATTTTTATTAAAATTGTTATCATTATTATTATTGTTACAAGTCTTATTATTATTAATATCATTTATCATTAATGAAATCATAAATATTATTATCGTTATTATTAATATTGAGTATTATTATTATCTTTACAAATATTATTTTAAGTATTATTATAATTATTATTTTTACAAACAAATGATATATATACATATATTTACACATAACATAATAAAATTTATATTCTTAACCATTTAGAATATATAAAATGAATATAAGAAACTTATATGTTACTAATATAAAAGTGGCATAACTAATGAAAATATATATATAAACTTATTCGATTACGAGTATATGTGTTAATATATATACTTGATATAGGTTCGTGAATCCGAGGACAACCCTACATTTGTTCAGTGCCATCATACTCGTAAAATACGAAATACAGTATCGTGAGTTTTCATAGCTCCCTTTTTATATATATTTTTGGGCTGAGAATACATGCGCAACTTTTATAACTGTTTTACATTTAGACACAAGTACTCAAACTTTTATGCTATATACATGCTTTATCATGCTAAATCCCTGCCGTAATATCCTTAATTGCTGATGTATAAGATGCAAACTTAGTTATTGTGAGTAGCACTACTGAGAGTGACGTCTCTAGTCAGTTGACCGTTGGTCTTTGACTATATAATAATGATTCAACGACACGAATAACAAGTGTCACGGGGTAACTTTTGTTTAGTTGCGATATTACAAACTCGGCATTACTTTTAGATTGGTATTTCTATATCAATCAACACTTTATATTGATATTTCTATGACAACTTATTAAATCTTGTGGTCTAACACTATTATTGAAATCATATTTATGATAAACCTATGAACTCACCAACCTTTTAGTTGACACTTTTTAGCATGTTTATTCTCAGGTCTTACATAATGCTTCCGCTGTGTATTTGCTAATTGAAAGCAACAATTCAACGAGTCATTCATGGATAATTTGAAGGACTTGCATTTGCTAATTTGATGGTGATTGCTTGCTATGCTTGGAGTCTTCATTACATATCATATCAATTAAAGACATTTAATGCGTTGTTTATTAAATACAATGTAATCTATTTATCTTCCGCTGTAAAACTCAATAAAACGTCTCATATAGAGTCGTTCTCATTTGTACAACTGTGATTTGATATAATTAGTCACAAATATCCCAGGCCCTATTTGGGGGTGTGACAGATTGGTATCAGAGCAGTACTGTTGTAGAGAACCAGGATTACATTATAAGTTTGCCTTATACAATTAGGTACCTTAGCAATGTAGGACTACAACTTTCCTTGACTATAGTGCCTTTAATTGTTGCCTTTACTTGTTAAATTCTACACTATACTTTAGAAACTTTACTTATCTTAGAATGCCAAGCCAATCTAAGAACTCTGTTCACTTTTCTAAGTACTATCCAATTACGCCATCGCGTTTAAATGCGACACTATGATTTCTGAAATTCTTGACATTCCTAAGTCATCTATCATGGTTTGTGTATTACATATGTATTACATGAAATATTATCCATGAATTTTGAAACTCCTATATTTGTTACTATTCATACTCAAACGTATATAACTCCCTGTTATATCACGTACCTATATGCCTTATGCCTTTATGCATCGGTTTGCGAACCAAAAAATGTCATTGAGTTATCGAGAATCTCAAAGACATTATAATGTCATCACTATTCATATTCATTACTTTCTTTGCTTTCTTGTTGTTTTGATCATTGAATTTTCCTGACGGATGACGTCTACGAAACTATAGAATAGAAAGCGTTTGGATTACTGATTTAAAGGATCCTATAGCTCAAGCCCCTGGACCTGAATAGGTCATTACAAATTGAAAATCTTTAATCAAAAGATTATCAGATTACATACTTATCATCTACACACGTCATACTGCCATTATTAGAGTATAGACACATCATATCTTATTATATCTTATCGTATCTATCCCAATAATCTTTATCTAACACATTTCCTAAATTTCCTCCATAAATTACGAAAATATTTTTGCTACATATACATATTCAAGGAGATGAATATATCATCCAGTATTCAACACTAATCTCATATCAAACCTTAATTCAAAACACATAATATGAATTTCTCAACTGATTCCTCGAGCTCCAATGGCAGCGTAACCGGAACAAACGAACCAATCAGCCATCATCTATTTTGGATGAATTGGGGATGGGTTCATAGTAAACTTAATCAATGGAGACAAGAAGAAGGTAATCCCTTCCACCAACCAAATTCACCTCTTGGTGAAGAACCTGAAGCACTTACCGGTGAACCCGTTCGGAACACTATTTTCACCCTCATTTCCAGGATATCTAGTCACGAATATATAATATCTAAAATTCTAGATCTTATTCATCCACTTGTCCGAACCGGCAATCATCCCGGAATAATAGAAGAAGTCAACGAGCTTCGTGCTCGAGTAGTGGCTCTGGAGAATATGGTGCGAAACCTACGAACACCAGCAGTAGCACCAGCAGTATAATCAGCACCACCAACAGCACCAGCTTTACCAACAACAACATCTGCATTCCAAACATCACACTCAGTAATTTGGATATCAACATCATACGCCCATAGATACCAAGGAATATTAGTAATAATGAGTTAAGATGTATTGACTCATTCTTCCTGAAGAATTATATATGTATACTTTATATAAATGGTTTGGAACACTAATAAATCTTTTCGTACTAAGCTATTACGTGTTAATCTTAACTAGTATGTACTACTTGGTTAATTCATATCACTAATATGCTATGATGTACATATTTTGTTAATAACTTAACAATCGTTAATCACTGCTTCAACACAATAAACTCCATTTCATAATAAACCAAGTGTATTATTCAAACACATGTTTGATTATATACTTTCATTTTCGATGTACTTGAAACTTTCTAGAAAACATTATTCGTGTCTTGTAAATTTCACAAGGATTTCACGAACACCAACATCATATACCAAGGTATATCAATAACAATGAACAATGAAGCATTGATTCATAACTTTATTAGCGAAATATTTCACGACAATTATGAAATTTCTAAGGTTTTGGAGATTATTTATTCTCGTTTCACCACAAATCAAATGAGTTTAATATTATATTAACTCATTAAAATCTATATTATATCTGAAGAATACATATATGAACGTATATCTTCATAAAGATTGTAATTCTTTCGTACAAACTGCTAATTGTGAAAATATTTTAACGGGTAGGTAATACCCGAGAAATATTTATATCTCACATTAATATGTTACATTATACATTCTCCAGTTCTGATTCAATAATCAATAACTATACTACTTACATCCACCTATGTATCCGTTCACTAAAGAACAACCATTTTCATACAAATTCAATTACATATTTTGATTTTGATATATCGGAATTTAAGTAAAGCTTTAGAAAGTTTTATCTTCCTAAAGATCACTAAATTCATGAATTATATTCATTCGTATTCTATGATGAATTATCACATCGAACCACCGAAATTATCATTCATTACTTTTGAAATCAACAACGCCTATTCGTCAACCATTAGATCCATTGATGGATGCATCTTACGCTTAAACACTTCAAATTCAAATTTTTGAAAACATCCTTTGAATCTTGACGATCACAATCAGCGTTTAATCATCTAAAAATAAAATTTCTTGAAACCATCTCGGATTGATAACCGATGATTCAAATATGGCTGCATTAAATGCAGAGGAAACAGAAAAATTGTTGATGGTCTTAAGGGCCAACAGTTTGATAATAAAGAATGGTACGTTGAAAAAGTTCAAAAGAAAATTTGGAACTGAAAAACGGATTGAGCTAACCATGGAGGAGACCAAGGACAAACACAAGGGCCAAATCCTATATTCAAAGAATCCAGGAAATTCTAGATCCGGTGAAATCTTTAGAGAATATCTTGCTCCGAAGTCATGTTAAAAGCTTGCAGAAAATATTTCTTCATCAACTTTCGAACCTAGAAATTCCAAAATATCATCATAAATATCTTCTATATTTATGAAGATACCTTCATAACTATTCTTGTCCGAATTATTTATCACTTCGCACTATCTGTGTTACATAATAAAGGAAACTGTTTTAGTTTCTATATTTCTGTAACATACAAGTTTAAATTTTGAACGATTTGAAGTAGTGTTGGGAATTGAAACATGAGTTAGTATAATATAATGACGTCAGGCCAACGTGATTATATTATAGTAAGTTATGCAAAGTTTTTAATGGAAGATGATGATTCATAGACTTTATAATCATCATTTTCCATGTTACACGACTCTTACATTCTATTTAACCTCTAAACATATCAAGAAAATGTTTTTCTTGATGATTCGGTCTTTTCCGGATATTCTGGTAATTTGACAAATCAAATCATGATATTATGTTCCTTTCTACTTAAAACATTATGATCATTCGAAACTTCATACCTACGAATTCTGGACCATTACTCGCTTGACTTGAAGTCGGGAAGAAGAAACAAAAGCATAAAGCTCCGACATATAAGGGAAAATAGAAAGCCCGATAGCGACTCCAAAATTACAAACCGTGTATATCAATGCGTGTAGCAATATAAAGACACGTGATAATTAAAAACACTATAACCCCAAGAGCATAGTAGAAGTAAACAGATTCCTCTGACGGTAAAAGAAAAAGAAGAATGAAAGCATATATGGTCAATATAGTAACCAGGATCAGAACTGGATTAAGCATTTTCTTAATCTTTTGGAAGTTTGAATTGAGGAAGAAAGTATAGAAGTGGTGAAGATATTGAAACGAAAGAAGCTATTTTATAGCAAAATTCCAAACACAGCAATCGAGGCAAATCACCGCATTTAATCAAAGAAATCTCAAAATTTCGTAAATACCGGAGAATCAAATCTTATAGATTACGAAGATTTTCTTTAATCCCTTGAATTCCGGAAATCAATCGTGACTACGTCAAAAGTTAAGGCGAACAATTAATTTTCTCATTCACTCCTTTACGATAGCTTCGTTTATGTGCTTCCTATAATCGAATCGTTTTATCCATATTATTCAATAGTGATAAAACTTTATTTTTTAACTCATATTCATCATTCTTGTTGTAAAGAATGACGACCTCTATTAAACTTCATGACTATGATTTTCATGAACTACTCCTATCTATTTGTCTGCCCTAATACTGCGGCATAAATGCTCAAAGTTTTAAATGAGCTCAATACTATTCATAACACATTTCATGTATCCAATTTACTGAAATGCTTGTATAGCACCATCATCCTTTTGAGGATAACCTAGTCAAATGACACTCTTGTTATTCCTTTGAATTACCTCCGCATTAATAATAAAATGCACTTTATAGAAGAACCTATAGAAATTTTGGTTCATATGATTTAAACGCTTGAAACAAAATAATATACTATCTATTGGAATTCACGCAAGGCCCCGAGCATACCTGGGAACGTGAAGACCAAATGAAACGTAAATATCCTTGTCTATGTACGAATAACGCCGATTGATGGCAATAACTAAATTTCAGGACGAAATTTCTATTAACAGAGGGATACTGTGACAACCCGGAAATTTTCGACTAAATTTAAACCTAATTCTTATATGATTTCATTTAACCTCGACTAATTCCGATGATTCACGAACTATTATTTGTAAATAATTATGTATTAATATTAAATTATTATATTAATATTATTATTATCACTCATCATAATCATTTACAATTAGTATTACCTTCATTATTATTATAAATCTTAACATTATCAATATTATTATTTTCAATAATAATATATTGATATGAAATTTGATACACATAATTAATTTTATTATATTAATATTGCTATCAATATTAATAGTATTAGTATCATTATTATTATGATTGAGAATTAAATTATTATTATTATCATTAATACTAATAATATTATCATTTTTATAATTATCATTATCATTATTATTATGATCTTTATCTATTATTATTATTATTGTTAATGATATTATTATTAATATTATTATAAAATATCATTATTCTTACTATTTACATTATTATTATTTTTATCAATAATACTAGAAGTATTATTATTATTATTAATATAATTATTATTATCATTATTATTAATTATAATATAAATTATCATTTTTATTATTAATATTGTCATATTAATATTATCATTATTTTTATTATTTATCATTAATAACATTAATATTATTATTGTTATTATTATTATTATTAAAAAAATTTATTAATATAATTATTAATATTAAATAAATTAAAAGAATCAAACATATACCTAAATTAGGTAATCTATTTATTATTTTTTTTTATATAACGTGATTACTTTTAAATTTTTATATTGATCGTGATCCAACTTTTATTTTTTTATTTTTCTGATTGTGATCCATAACTGCATTCCACTTTTTTTATTTATCTGCTTTATCCTTTATAGAATGTGGTTTTTTATTTTATTTCCTGTACTGGTTAAAATTTTGTTTTGGTCGACCATTATCTCCACTACAACTTCAAATCAATCATTGTGATTAAATGAAACGTTCACTTACACATATTGTATATATCTCCTACTGCATTGTTGAATCAAACACACAAATATATTTTTTTCTTCGATATGTACCTCTGTTATATATTCATTTTATCAAAACCTCGATTTTGTATCAATCCTCAAAATATAAAATTACAGAGTTGTTAGGAATCACCTACTCAAACTATCTGCAAATTTTCAAATCCCAATTCGTCCTATCGATCTTTAATTTTCGAGTCAAAGTTTTAATTTCAAAAAGTCAACTCAATGTTCATCATGAAATTCGAAGTCATGTTGATGTTTTTGGTTCAATTGATGATTCATAAAGGTTCTAGGAACGATTTAAAACAAATTTCGTATTATAATCTTTCTCTATAACGTTGGAAAAATCAAAAATCAAATTTTTTTTTTTTTAAGAAACAGCGACTGCACAGCAGTCTTGTTTTCTCTATTTTTTTTATTTTTCGATTTGTTTTTGCTAATTAAGAACACCCATTTCTAGTTCTATGTTTAATTACAAGTCCTAAGTGATATCATAAATTCGTTTGGTATTGGAAGATCTCTGGTCGACAGTTTTAGAAGAAGAAGAAGTGGAAAACAGAAATAATATAAATACAATTAAACTCTAATATAAATTAGAAAAATAAGCAGCAGCTCATGGGTTAAGGGTCTTAGCGAGTGAGCGAGAGGTCTCGGGTTCAAGCCCCGTCTTGGGCATATTTTTTGTGAAGGGCTTCTAAGGTAGTTTTTCTTTATTATTATTATTATTATTATTATTATTATTATTATTATTATTATTATTATTATTATTATTATTATTATTATTATTATTATTATTATTATTTATTGTTATTATTATTATTGTTACTATTAGTTATTGTTATTATTACTAGTATTAAAGTTATTATTATTATTATTACTAATAAAAGTATTAGTTACCATTTATTATTATTTTCATTAATATTAGTATTGGTATCATTTTATAATATTAGTATTATTGATCTATTTATAATTAATACTATCATTATTATCATTACTATTATTATACGTAATATTATTAATTAGTATTAATATGATTATCATTATTAAGTATTGTTACCAAAAATTTTAATTTTAATTATTGTTATTATTAAACTTTTCATTTTTATTAAAACTGTTATCATTATTATTATTGTTACAAGTCTTATTATTATTAATATCATTTATCATTAATGAAATCATAAACATTATTATCGTTATTATTATTATTGAGTATTATTATTATCTTTACAAATATTATTTTAAGTATTATTATAATTACTATTTTTACAAAAAAATAATATATATACATATATTTACACATAACATAATAAAATTTATATTCTTAACCATTTAGAATATATAAAATGAATATAAGAAACTTATATGTTACTAATATAAAAGTGGCATAACTAATGAAAATATATATATAAACTTATTCGATTACGAGTATATGTGTTAATATATATACTTGATATAGGTTCGTGAATCCGAGAACAACCCTACATTTGTTCAGTGCCATCATACTCGTAAAATACGAAATACAGTATCGTGAGTTTTCATAGCTCCCTTTTTATATATATTTTTGGGCTGAGAATACATGCGCAACTTTTATAACTGTTTTACATTTAGACACAAGTACTCAAACTTTTATGCTATATACATGCTTTGTCATGCTAAATCCCTGCCGTAATATCGTTAATTGCTGATGTATAAGATGCAAACTTAGTTATTGTGAGTAGTGCTACTGAGAGTGACGTCTCTAGTCAGTTGACCGTTGGTATTTGACTACATAATAATGATTCAACGACACGAATAACAAGTGTCACGGGGTAACTTTTGTTTAGTCGCGATATTACAAACTCGGCATTACTTTTAGATTGGTATTTCTATATCAATCAACACTTTATATTGATATTTCTATGTCAACTTATTAAATCTTGTGGTCTAACACTATTATTGAAATCATATTTATGATAAACCTATGAACTCACCAACCTTTTGGTTGACACTTTTTAGCATGTTTATTCTCAGGTCTTACATAATGCTTCCTCTGTGTATTTGCTAATTGAAAACAACAATTCAACGAGTCATTCATGGATAATTTGAAGGACTTGCATTTGCTAATTTGATGGTGATTGCTTACTATGCTTGGAGTCTTCATTACATATCATATCAATTAAAGACATTTAATGCGTTGTTTATTAAATACAATGTAATCTATTTATCTTTCGCTGCAAAACTCAATAAAACGTCTCATATAGAGTCATTCTCGTTTGTACAACTGTGATTTGATATAATTAGTCACAAATACCCCAGGCCCTATTTGGGGGTGTGACAGATTGGTATCAGAGCAGTACTTTTGTAGAGAACCAGGATTGCATTATAAGTGTGCCTTATACAATTAGGTACCTTAGCAATGTAGGACTACAACTTTCCTTGACTATAGTGCCTTTAATTGTTGCCTTTACTTGTTAAATGCTACACTATACTTTAGAAACTTTACTTATCTTAGAATGCCAAGCCAATCTAAGAACTCTGTTCACTTTTCTAAGTACTATCCAATTACGACACCGCGTTTAAATGCGACACTATGATTTCTGAAATTGTTGACATTCCTAAGTCATCTATCATGGTTTGTGTATTACATATGTATTACATGAAATATTATCCATGAATTTTGAAACTCCTATATTTGTTACTATTCATACTCAAACGTAGGGGTGTTCATTTTCGGATATCCGAAATTCGGATATCCGAATTTTCGGATATCCGAAAATTCGGATAGTGAAAAACCCCATCCGAAATCCGAATCCGAAATTTCGGATATCCGATTTTCGGATATCCGAAATTTCGGATTCGGATATCGGATTATCCGAATATCCGATATTTTTGAAGAACTTCGAATATTTTCGGATAATTTTTCGGATACTCGGATAATTTTCCGGATATTCGGATAATTTTCGGATATTTCGGATATTTTTCGGATATTTTTCGGATATTTCGGATATTTTTCGGATTTTTTCGGATTTTTTTAAAATTTTCGGATATTCGGATATCCGAATATCCGAAAATTTTAAAAACTCCATCCGATATCCGAATCCGAAAAATCGGATATCCGATCTTCTGATATCCGAATTTTCGGATATCCGATTTTTCGGATATCCGATTTTTCGGATATTTTCGGATTCGGATTTCGGATAATTCGGATTCGGATTTCGGATTCGGATATTTTGAACACCCCTACTCAAACGTATATAACTCCCTGTTATATCACGTACCTATATGCCTTATGCCTTTATGCATCGGTTTGCGAACCAGAAAATGTCATTGAGTTATCGAGAATCTCAAAGACATTATAATGTCATCACTATTCATATTCATTACTTTCTTTGCTTTCTTGTTGTTTTGATCATTGAATTTTCTTGACGGATGACGTCTACGAAACTATAGAATAGAAAGCGTTTGGATTACTGATTTAAAGAATCCTATAGCTCAAGCCCCTGGACCTGAATAGGTCATTTCGAATTGAAAATCTTTAATCAAAAGATTATCAGATTACATACTTATCATCTAGACACGTCATACTGCCATTATTAGAGTATAGACACATCATATCTTATTATATCTTATCGTATCTATCCCAATAATCTTTGTCTAACACTTTTTCTAAATTTCCTTCGTAAATTACGGAAATCTTTTTGCTACATATACATATTCAATGAGATGAATATATCATCCAGTATTCAACACTAATCTCATATCAAACCTTAATTCAAAACACATAATATGAATTTCTCAACTGATTCCTCGAGCTCCAATGGCAGCGTAACCGGAACAAACGAACTAATCAGCCATCATCTATTTTGGATGAATTGGGGATGGGTTCGTAGTAAACTTAATCAATGGAGACAAGAAGAAGGTAATCCCTTCCAATAACCAAATTCACCTCTTGGTGAAGAACCTGAAGCACTTACCGGCGAACCCGTTCGGAACATTATTTTCACCCTCATTTCCAGGATATCCAGTCACGAATATATAATATCTAAAATTCTAGATCTTATTCATCCACTTGTCCGAACCGGCAATCATCCCGGAATAATAGAAGAAGTCAACGAGCTTCGTGCTCGAGTAGTGGCTCTGGAGAATATGGTGCGAAACCTACGAACACCAGCAGCATAACCAGCACCACCAACAGCACCAGCTTTACCAACAACAACATCTGCATTCCACGCCTCAACATCACACTCAGTAATTTGGATATCAACATCATACGCCCATAGATACCAAGGAATATTAGTAATGATGAGTTAAGATGTATTGACTCATTCTTCCTGAAGAATTATATATGTATACTTTATATAAATGGTTTGGAGCACTAATAAATCTTTTCGTACTAAGCTATTACTTGTTAATCTTAACTAGTATGTACTACTTGGTTAATTCATATCACTAATATGCTATGATGTACATATTTTGTTAATAACTTAACAATCGTTAATCACTGCTTCAACACAATAAACTCCATTTCATAATAAACCAAGTGTATTATTCAAACACATGTTTGATTATATACTTTCATTTTCGATGTACTCGAAACTTTCTAGAAAACATTATTCGTGTCTTGTAAATTTCACAAGGATTTCACGAACACCAACATCATATACCAAGGTATATCAATAACAATGAACAATGAAGCATTGATTCATAACTTTATTAGCGAAATATTTCGCGACAATTATGAAATCTCTAAGGTTTTGGAGATTATTTATTCTCGTTTCACCGCAAATCAAATGAGTTTAATATTATATTAACTCATTAAAATCTATATTATATCTGAAGAATACATATATGAATGTATATCTTCATAAAGATTGTAATTCTTTTGTACAAACTGCTAATTGTGAAAATATTTTAACGGGTAGGTAATACCCGAGAATTATTTATATCTCACATTAATATGTTACATTATACATTCTCCAGTTCTGATTCAATAATCAATAACTATACTACTTACATCCACCTATGTATCCGTTCACTAAAGAACAACCATTTTCATACAAATTCAATTACATATTCTGATTTTGATATATCAGAATTTAAGTAAAGCTTTAGCAAGTTTTATCTTCCTAAAGATAACTAAATTCATGAATTATATTCATTCGTATTCTATGATGAATTATCATATCGAACCACCGAAATTATCATTCATTACTTTTGAAATCAACAACGCATATTCGTCAACCATTAGATCCATTGATGGATGCATCTTACGCTTAAACTGTAGTGACCCGAACTTTTCCATGTTTATATATATTAATTGAGATTGATATTTACATGATTAAATGTTTCCAACATGTTAAGCAATCAAACTTGTTAAGACTTGATTAATTGAAATATGTTTCATATAGACAATTGACCACCCAAGTTGACCGGTGATTCACGAACGTTAAAACTTGTAAAAACTATATGATGACATATATATGGATATATATATAGTTAACATGATACTATGATAAGTAAACATATCATTAAGTATATTAACAATGAACTACATATGTAAAAACAAGACTACTAACTTAATGATTTTTAAACGAGACATATATGTAACGATTATCGTTGTAAAGACATTTATTGTATATATATCATATTAAGAGATATTCATACATGATAATATCATGATAATATAATAATTTAAAATCTCATTTGATATTATAAACATTGGGTTAACAACATTTAACAAGATCGTTAACCTAAAGGTTTCAAAACAACACTTACATGTAACGACTAACGATGACTTAACGACTCAGTTAAAATGTATATACATGTAGTGTTTTAATATGTATTTATACACTTTTGAAAGACTTCAATACACTTATCAAAATACTTCTACTTAACAAAAATGCTTACAATTACATCCTCGTTCAGTTTCATCAACAATTCTACTCGTATGCACCCGTATTCGTACTCGTACAATACACAGCTTTTAGATGTATGTACTATTGGTATATACACTCCAATGATCAGCTCTTAGCAGCCCATGTGAGTCACCTAACACATGTGGGAACCATCATTTGGCAACTAGCATGAAATATCTCATAAAATTACAAAAATATGAGTAATCATTCATGACTTATTTACATGAAAACAAAATTACATATCCTTTATATCTAATCCATACACCAACGACCAAAAACACCTACAAACACTTTCATTCTTCAATTTTCTTCATCTAATTGATCTCTCTCAAGTTCTATCTTCAAGTTCTAAGTGTTCTTCATAAATTCCAAAAGTTCTAGTTTCATAAAATCAAGAATACTTTCAAGTTTGCTAGCTCACTTCCAATCTTGTAAGGTGATCATCCAACCTCAAGAAATCTTTGTTTCTTATAGTAGGTTATCATTCTAATACAAGGTAATAATCATATTCAAACTTTGGTTCAATTTCTATAACTATAACAATCTTATTTCAAGTGATGATCTTACTTGAACTTGTTTTCGTGTCATGATTCTGCTTCAAGAACTTCGAGCCATCCAAGGATCCATTGAAGCTAGATCCATTTTTTCTCTTTTCCAGTAGGTTTATCCAAGGAACTTAAGGTAGTAATGATGTTCATAACATCATTCGATTCATACATATAAAGCTATCTTATTCGAAGGTTTAAACTTGTAATCACTAGAACATAGTTTAGTTAATTCTAAACTTGTTCGCAAACAAAAGTTAATCCTTCTAACTTGACTTTTAAAATCAACTAAACACATGTTCTATATCTATATGATATGCTAACTTAATGATTTAAAACCTGGAAACACGAAAAACACCGTAAAACCGGATTTACGCCGTCGTAGTAACACCGCGGGCTGTTTTGGGTTAGTTAATTAAAAACTATGATAAACTTTGATTTTAAAGTTGTTATTCTGAGAAAATGATTTTTATTATGAACATGAAACTATATCCAAAAATTATGATTAAACTCAAAGTGGAAGTATGTTTTCTAAAATGGTCATCTAGACGTCGTTCTTTCGACTGAAATGACTACCTTTACAAAAATGACTTGTAACTTATTTTTCCGACTATAAACCTATACTTTTCTGTTTAGATTCATAAAATAGAGTTCAATATGAAACCATAGCAATTTGATTCACTCAAAACGGATTTAAAATGAATAAGTTATGGGTAAAACAAGATTGGATAATTTTTCTCATTTTAGCTACGTGAAAATTGGTAACAAATCTATTCCAACCATAACTTAATCAACTTGTATTGTATATTATGTAATCTTGAGATACCATAGACACGTATACAATGTTTCGACCTATCATGTCGACACATCTATATATATTTCGGAACAACCATAGACACTCTATATGTGAATGTTGGAGTTAGCTATACAGGGTTGAGGTTGATTCCAAAATATATATAGTTTGAGTTGTGATCAATACTGAGATACGTATACACTGGGTCGTGGATTGATTCAAGATAATATTTATCGATTTATTTCTGTACATCTAACTGTGGACAACTAGTTGTAGGTTACTAACGAGGACAGCTGACTTAATAAACTTAAAACATCAAAATATATTAAAAGTGTTGTAAATATATTTTGAACATACTTTGATATATATGTATATATTGTTATAGGTTCGTGAATCAACCAGTGGCCAAGTCTTACTTCCCGACGAAGTAAAAATCTGTGAAAGTGAGTTATAGTCCCACTTTTAAAATCTAATATTTTTGGGATGAGAATACATGCAGGTTTTATAAATGATTTACAAAATAGACACAAGTATGTGAAACTACATTCTATGGTTGAATTATCGAAATCGAATATGCCCCTTTTTATTAAGTCTGGTAATCTAAGAATTAGGGAACAGACACCCTAATTGACGCGAATCCTAAAGATAGATCTATTGGGCCTAACAAACTCCATCCAAAGTACCGGATGCTTTAGTACTTCGAAATTTATATCATATCCGAAGGGTGTCCCGGAATGATGGGGATATTCTTATATATGCATCTTGTTAATGTCGGTTACCAGGTGTTCACCATATGAATAATTTTTATCTCTATGTATGGGATGTGTATTGAAATATGAAATCTTGTGGTCTATTGTTACGATTTGATATATATAGTTTAAACCTATAACTCACCAACATTTTTGTTGACGTTTAAAGCATGTTTATTCTCAGGTGAATATTAAGAGCTTCCGCTGTTGCATACTAAAATAAGGACAAGATTTGGAGTCCATGTTTGTATGATATTGTGTAAAAACTGCATTCAAGAAACTGATTTCGATGTAACATATTTGTATTGTAAACCATTATGTAATGGTCGTGTGTAAACAGGATATTTTAGATTATCATTATTTGATAATCTACGTAAAGCTTTTTAAACCTTTATTTATGAAATAAAGGTTATGGTTTGTTTTAAAAATGAATGCAGTCTTTGAAAAACGTCTCATATAGAGGTCAAAACCTCGCAACGAAATCAATTAATATGGAACGTTTTTAATCAATAAGAACGGGACATTTCATAAACACTTCAAATTCAAATTTTTGAAAACATCCTTTGATTCTTGACGATCACAATCATAGTTTAATCATCTAAAAATGAAATTTCTTGAAACCATCTCGGATTGATAACCGATGATTCAAATATGGCTGCATTAAATGCAGAGGAAACAGAAAAATTGTAGATGATCTTAAGGGCCAACAGTTTGATAATAAAGAATGGTACGTTGGAAAAGCTCAAAAGAAAATTTGGAACTGAAAAACGGATTGAGCTAACCATGGAGGAGACCAAGGACAAACACAAGGGCCAGATCCTATATTCAAAGAATCCAGGAAATTCTGGATCCGGTGAAATCTTTAGAGAATATCTTGCTCCGAAAGTCATGTTAAAAGCTTGCAGAAAATATTTCTTCATCAACTTTCGAACTTAGAAATTCCAAAATATCATCATAAATATCTTCTATATTTATGAAGATACCTTCATAAGTATTCTTGTCCGAAATTATTTATCACTTCACACTATCTGTGTTACATAATAAAGGAAACTGTTTTAGTTTCTATATTTCTGTAACATACAAGTTTAAATTTTGAACGATTTGAAGTAGTGTTGGGAATTGAAACATGAGTTAGTATAATATAATGACGTTTGGCCAACGTAATTATATTACAGTAAGTCATGCTAAGTTTTTAATGAAAGATGATGATTCATAGACTTTATAATCATCATTTGCCATGTTACACGACTCTTACATTCTATTTAACCTCTAAACATATCAAGAAAATATTTTTCTTGATGATTCGGTCTTTTCCGGATATTCTGGTAATTTGACAATTTCAAATCATGATATTATGTTCCTTTCTACTTAGAACATTATGATCATTCGAAACTTCATACCTACGAATTCTGGACCATTACTCGCTTGACTTGAAGTCGGGAAGAAGAAACAAAAGCATAAAGCTCTGACATATAAGGGAAAATATAAAGCCCGATAACGACTCCGAAATTACAAACCGTGTATATCAATGCGTATAGCAATATAAAGACACTGGATAATTAAGAACACTATAACCCCAAGAGCATAGTAGAAGTAAACAGATTCCTCTGACGGTAAAAGAAAAAGAAGAATGACTGCATATATGGTCAATATAATAACCAGGATCATAACTGGATTAAGCATTTTCTTAATCTTTTGGAAGTTTGAATTGAGGAAGAAAGTATAGAAGTGGTGAAGATAATGAAACGAAAAAAGCTAATTTATAGCAAAATTTCAAACACAGCAATCGAGGCAAATCACCGCATTTAATCAAAGAAATCTCAAAATTTCGTAAATACCGGAGAATCAAATCTTATAGATTACGAAGATTTCCTTTAATCCCTTGAATTCCAGAAATCAATCGTGAATACGTCAAAAGTTAAGGCGAACATTTAATTTTCTCATTCACTCTTTTACGATAGCTTCGTTTATACGTTTCCTATAATCGAATCGTTTTATCCATATTATTCATGAAACAACCCAACCCGTACTCCGTACGATAATTTTTTTTTTTAAAATGATACACATTTACGCGCCAATTAAATATGTAAACCATTCCACACGTTTCGTTAAAACATACTACGAGTTCAATGCTTACAAAAAGGCACAAAGGCCATTAACGAATGTGATACAAGTGATAATGCTAAAAACGAACATATATTTCATAGCATTATCCCTCAATAAAGACAAGCTTTTAGTTGCAATTGTTCTATTTACAAGTGATATTCGTTTAAATAATAAAAGGTGAAGACAAAAGACAGATTCGACGAATTGAAGACGCAAACGACCAAAAAGCTCAAAAGTACAAAATACAATCAAAGATGTTCCAATTATTGATAAGAAACGTCTCGAAATTACAAGAGTACAAGATTCAAAACGCAAAGTACAAGATATTAAATTATACGCAAGGACGTTCGAAAATCCGGAACCGGGACCAGAGTCAACTCTCAACGCTCGATGCAACGGACTAAAAATTACAAGTTAACTATGTATATAAATATAATATAATATATAATTAATTATATAAATTATATATATATATATATATATTATATTTATATATTAAAACCATCGGCAAGAAAGGTTCCAAAATGAGATGAGCTGTAAAAACAAACTCCGCGAGTTGCGGAGTTTGAAGGCCAAAAAGGCCGCGACTCGCGGAGCCTCCCTGGACAAAAATGCCTATAAAAGCCAGCGCAATTCGACGTTTTAAATATCCATCCATCCATCCTCTCTATCTATATACGTAAATATATATATATATATATATATATATATATATATATATATATATATATATATATATATATGTATATATATATAATTTATATTTTAATTTTAATTTTAATTTCTAATAATAAGGGTATGTTAGCGAATGTTGTAAGAGTGTAAGTCGAAATTCTGTCCGTGTAATGCTACGCTATTTTTAATCATTGTAAGTTATGTTCAACCTTTTTAATTTAATGTCTCGTAGCTAAGTTATTATTATGCTTATTTAATCCGAAGTAATCATAATGTTGGGCTAAAAATATTAAAATTGGGTAATTGGGCTTTGTACCATAATTGGGGTTTGGACAAAAGAACGACATTTGTGGAAATTAGACTATGGGCTATTAATGGACTTTATATTTGTTTAACTAAATGATAGTTTGATAATTTTAATTTAAAGATTTACAATTGGACGTCCCTATAAATAACCATATACACTCGATCGGACACGGTGGGCGGAGTATTTATATGTACGAATAATCGTTCATTTAATCGGACACGGGAATGAATTAATAGTCTATGGAATTATTAAAACAGGGGTGAAATTATGTACAAGGACACTTGGCATAATTGATAACAAAATATTAAAACCGTGGGTTACACGCAGTCGATAACCTGGTGTAATTATTAAACAAAGTAATAAAACCTTGTTACAGTTTAAGTCCCCAATTAGTTGGAATATTTAACTTCGGGTATAAGGATAATTTGATGAGGACACTCGCACTTTATATTTATGACTGATGGACTGTTATGGACAAAAACCAGACGGACATATTAAATAATCCAGGACAAAGGACAATTAACCCATGGGCATAAAACTAAAATCAACACGTCAAACATCATGATTACGGAAGTTTAAATAAGCATAATTATTTTATTTCATATTTAATTTCCTTTATTTTATATTTAATTGCACTTTTAATTATCGCACTTTTATTTATTGTTATTGTATTTAATTGCACTTTTAATTATCGTACTTTTTAATTATCGCAATTTTATTTTATCGCACTTTTATTTATCGCAATTTCATTATCGTTATTTACTTTACGCTTTAAATTAAGTCTTTTATTTATTTAATATTTTACATTTGGTTTTAACTGCAACTAAAGTTTTAAAATTGACAAACCAGTCATTAAACGGTAAAAAAAACCCCTTTTATAATAATAATATTACTTATATATATAATTGTATTTTTTTATATAGCGTTAAGCTTTGTTTAAAGATTCCCTGTGGAACGAACCGAACTTACTAAAAACTACACTACTGTACGATTAGGTACACTGCCTATAAGTATTGTAGCGAGGTTTAATTATATCCATTCTATAAATAAATAAATATCTTGTGTAAAATTGTACCGTATTTAATAGTTTTTCCTAGTAAAATATAAGCTATTTTATATACACCTCGCATAACATCAAGTATTTTTGGCGCCGCTGCCGGGGACTCAATTTCTTGCTTAAACGCCGGAAACGTAACGCTAATATAAAAAAAAGATTTTTATTAAGTTTTATTTAGTTTTTGTAAAAATACATTTTAAATATTAAAAAAATTTAAAAATTTAAAAACCGAATAAAAAAAATCTATATATAAATCTATTTTTAAGATTTTTATAAAATTATAAAGTATTTCTATTTTTATTTTAGTTTTTTTTTTAAAACATAAGTTTTTATTTATATAAATATTTTATTTAATTATTAAAACAGAAAATATAAAACAGAAAAATAAATAAAAAAAACCTGTCGAACGAAACCAGCCTGTCATTTGAATTTACATTCTCCGCGACTCACGGAGTTTGTTGCCAGGTGGAACCGCGACTAGCGGAGCTACCCTGACACGCGTGTCCAGAACCCTAAACTGAATTAAATACGGAGTAATTATTATTATTATTATTTAATTAAAAACCCTAATTAGGTTTTTGTTATTTAATTAATTTAGTTTAGTTTATTTATTATTTTGTATTTTTAGTTAAATTAGTTTAATTAATTTATAAACTTAATAGTTTTATAAACTAAATAATATAAAAATAATATTTTTATAAAAATTGTACTTTTTACAACTTTTAGTATATTTTTAAATTTTGTCCCTTTTTATTCGTTTTAGCGTAATCTTTGTATTTTTTTCGTTCATATTTAGTTTTAAGTCATAGTTTTTGCCATAGCTTATTTTTATTTATAGATTTTTAGGCTTTGCCGTAAAATCCCTTAAGTGCTTTTTCTTTAAACTAAGATCTAGGTGCTTTAGAATTTTGCGACGCCTTTTTAAGTTTTAGTACCTTTTTAAGATATTGCCATTTGGGATATAGTTTTACTTGTAAGCCTTAATATTTTTAGACGCAACTTTTAGTTTTTAGTTTTTAGTTCCTTTTTAAGTTTCAACGCGCTATTTTCTTATTTTTATTTTTCGACGCCTTTTACCTATGTATCAATTATCACTCCAATTAGTAATCTCAATTTGCAATTTTAATTTTAAGTTAGTGATAGTAATAAGGTTGGGTTAGTCGAGTGTTTTTAAGTTTTATAAGTCACTCTTTTTCTTTCTTATTTTTCGACGCCTTTTATTTTTCAACCCTTTTCTTTTTCGACCTTTTTCGACGCGCTCTTTTTCTTTCTTATTTCTCGCCATTCTAGTTTTAGGACATAGATTTTTATTCTACTTCTTATCTAAATTTCTTAAAATTACGAAAATTTATTTTAAGTGGTTAAATTGATAGACATCAAAATTTTCTGGTTCGTAGTAATATTTGGATTTGTACATGGACCGGGTTATTGGAGCCAAACAGTACTCAATTATATTGAGACCAAACGAATCCTACCCCTCTGCTGCATCTTTTGGCTATTCGAAACGTGGGCAAAATCAGAAAAGTCTATTAATTGGATAACTTATATAATTTTTCTTTCCTTTTAAAAACTAATAGGATATTCAGTGAATGCACCGAGCAAGATGTTCACCACCTTTTGTACGTTCACCACCTGTAACCAGATCAAGACATCTAGCTAATATTGTCACCGTTGATTTTTCTTTAGAATCGTCATCCAGTCGACCAAGTACTCCAATTCAAATTTTCGATAATCCATTTTTTGAACCCGACCTCACAATTGAGAATCCGGAGAATATTCAGGGATGATTCATAGATCCTGAACCATTAATTTTTCCTCCGGAACCACCAATCATTCAAACAGAGATTGTTGAGGAACGAACCATTAAATCAGAATCCTCTAGTGATTCAGATTCAACAAATTCAATCATGGAAAATCTGGAACCTCTAAGTATGGAAGACCGAACGAGAGCTAAACGCACTGGCCAAGGTCACGCAATTACTCATCCAGACATTAATGCGCCAGATTATGAAATCAAAGGACAAATTCTACATATGGTGACTAATCAATGCCAATTTAGTGGTGCACCGAAGGAAGATCCAAATGAACATCTTCGTACCTTTAATAGGATCTGCACTCTATTTAAAATAAGAGAAGTTGAGGATGAACAGATATATCTCATGTTATTTCCTTGCACTTTAAAGGGAGAATCCAAAGATTGGTTAGAATCGTTACCTGGAGGGGCGATTGATACATGGGACGTTTTAGTTGAAAATTTTCTTAAACAATTCTTTCCAGCATCTAAAGCCGTGATACTTCAAGGAGAAATTGTTACGTTCACACAGAAACCAAATGAAACTCTATATGAGGCATGGACAAGATTTGGAAAGTTATTGAGAGGATGTCCGCAACATGGTTTAGACACCTGTCAAATAGTACAAATATTCTACCAAGGATGCGACATCACTACAAGGAAAGACATCGATATAGCAGCTGGTGGTTCTATTATGAAGAAAACCGAAACTGATGCTTATAAAATTATTGATAACACTGCTTCCCACTCACATGAGTGGCACCAAGAAAAAGATATCGTTAGATCATCTAAAGTAGCTAGAGCCGATTCTAGCCATGACTTAGATTCCATTTCCGCAAAGATAGATGCTGTCGAGAGACGAATGGAAAAGATGACTAAGGATATACACTCAATACGAATTAGTTGTGAGCAGTGTGGAGGACCACATTTGACAAAAGATTGTCTCAGTATTGAACTAACAATGGAACAAAGAGAGAATGTTTCATATCTAAACCAAAGGCCTGGAAATAATTATTAGAATAATTATCAACCGCCAAGACCAATCTACAATCAAAACCAGAACTATAACCGAAATATTTTATACAACAACCAACAAGGTCCTAGCAATCAACAAGTATCCAATAATACTTACAATCAGCAAAGACCTAATTTTCAAAACAAACCACCACAAACCGATGATAAAAAGCCGAATTTAGAAGATATGATGACAAAGCTAGTTGAAACTCAAACGCAGTTTTTCACATCTCAGAAACAAACTAATGAATAAAATACTCAAGTATTTAGAAATCAACAAGCTTCTATTCAAAATTTGGAACAAGAAGTAGGTAACCTAGCAAGGTTAATAGGTGAAAGAGAACCGGAAAGTTTACCTAGTGATACAAATACTAACCCTCGGAATGAAACAGCTAAAGCCATTACCACAAGAAGTGGTACAACGCTTAAACCACCTGAAATACCTGTAATTTCTGATGAAGCTATTCCTACTCCACAAGAACCACAACCTGATCAAGATAAGGAAAAAGAACCGGTAGTTGAAAAGGTTAATGAAGATAACATAGTTAAGGATAAACCTTATGTTAAACCATACCAACCACCACTTCCTTACCCGAGTAAAATGAGAAAAGAGAGACTTGAAGCCGAGCAATCCAAATTCTTGGATATGTTTAAACAGGTAAATGTAAATCTTCCTTTCATTGATGTAATTTCATGAATGCCTAGATATGCTAAATTTCTGAAAGATCTAATCACAAATAGAAAGAAAATGGAAGAACTCTCTGTCGTTACTATGAATTCTAATTGTTCAGCAGTGCTGTTAAATAAGATACCAGAAAAACTATCTGATCCAGGAAGTTTCACAATTCCATGTTTTCTGGGTAGTCTTAGTTCAATAGAAGCATTGGCAGATTTAGGTGCTAGTATAAATTTAATTCCGTATTCACTATACGCTAAACTAGAACTTAGAGAATTGAAACCAACAAGAATAAGCATACAACTAGCCGATCGATCAATAAAATATCCTAGAGGGATAATGGAGAACATGCTAGTTAAAGTTGGTACTTTAGTATTTCCAGTAGATTTTGTTGTTCTGGACATGGAAGAAGATTCTCAAGTTCCTCTCATATTAGGAAGACCATTCTTAAACACGGCTAAAGCAATGATAGACGTGTTCGGTAAGAAACTGACCCTAAGTATAGAGGATGGGAGTGTTACCTTTTTAGTTGACAGAGCTATGCAACAACCGCAATCTACAGATGATACATGTTATTATATTCAAACTATAGAATCACATGCAGAATTGTTAGAAGAATTTCCAGAATTACAAGGAACAGGAGAATGTTCTTTAGGAGAAGGAACTGAACCAATTGATGAAACTGAAATGTTAGCTACACTAATAGCTAATGGATATGAACCAACAACAGAAGAAATTCAAATGTTAAAAGAAGAAGACAGATATCGATACAAATCATCGATAGAAGAACCTCCGACATTAGAGTTAAAGCCAATTCCAAACCATTTGGAATACGCTTATTTACATGGTGAATCTGAATTACCTGTAATAATATCGTCTTCTCTTACTGAAAATGAAAAATCTCAACTCATTTTGAAAGCTCATAAACCAGCCATTGCATGGAAGATTCATGATATTAAAGGAATAAGTCCTTCGTATTGCACACATAAAATCCTTATGGAAGAAGGTCATAAAACGTATGTGCAACGCCAACGAAGACTAAATCCTAATATGCAAGATGTTGTTAAGAAAGAAATTATTAAACTGCTAGATGCAGGTTTAATTTATCCAATTTCTGATAGTCCATGGGTAAGCCCAGTTCAATGCGTGCCTAAGAAGGGTGGCATGACTGTCATTACAAATGAGAAAAATGAGCTTATTCATACTAGGACTGTAACAGGATGGCGTGTTTGTATTGATTATAGAAAATTAAATGACGCCACCAGAAAAGATCACTTTCCCTTACCTTTTATTGATCAAATGTTGGAAAGGTTAGCCGGAAATAGTTACTATTGTTTTCTTGATGGTTTTTCCGGATATTTTCAAATTCCAATAGCACCCGAAGATCAAGAGAAAACCACATTCACATGCCCTTATGGTACTTTTGCTTACAAACGCATGCCATTTGGACTTTGCAACGCCCCTGCAACCTTTCAAAGGTGCATGATGGCAATTTTTCATTACATGATAGAAGAATGCATGGAAGTTTTCATGGATGACTTTTCAGTCTTCGGTGATACATTTGAATCATGTTAAATTAATCTGGAACGAATGCTTATTAGATGCGAACAATCAAATCTAGTTCTTAATTGGGAGAAATGCCATTTCATGGTTAAAGAAGGCATCGTTCTTGGACATAAAATTTCAAAGGAAGGAATTGAAGTGGATAGAGCTAAAGTAGATGTAATTGCTAAACTTTCACATCCCACCAATGTTAGAGGAGTTAGGAGTTTTCTAGGGCATGCCGGTTTTTACCGATATTTCATAAAAGATTTTTCTAAAATTGCCACTCTTATGAATAAACTCCTAGAAAAGGATGCTCCATTCATCTTTTCAGATGAATGCATTAAATCTTTTAATATTCTTAAAGAAAAACTCACTAATGCACCGATCATGATAACTCCAAATTGGAATCTACCGTTTGAACTAATGTGCGATGCAAGTGATTTTGCAATGGGAGCTGTTTTAGGACAAAGGATTAAAAAATGATTTCAACCTATATATTATGCTAGTAAGACGTTACAAGGAGCACAAACGAATTACACAACTACTGAAAAAGAACTCCTTGCTATTGTCTTTGCTTTTAACAAATTTCGATCATATCTCGTTCTAGCTAAAACGGTGGTCTATACCGACCATTCTGCTCTTAGATACCTATTTTCGAAACATGATGCCAAACCACGATTAATCCGTTAGATCTTACTCTTACAAGAGTTCGATATTGAAATCCGAGATAAAAGAGGAGCAGAAAATCTCGCCGCTGATCATCTTTCTCGTCTTGAAAATCCCGAATTAGAAGTTCTAAATGAATCGGCCATACAAGACAACTTTCCTGATGAATATCTATTGAAGATAGATTATAATGAAATTCCATGGTTTGCAGACTATGCAAACTACTTAGTTTGTGGATTCCTTGAAAAAGGATTGTCTTACCAAAAACGAAAGAAATTCTTCAGTGATATAAAACACTATTTCTGGGAAGATCCACATTTGTTTAAAAGTTGTCCCGATGGAATAATACGCCGATGTGTATTCGGAGATGAAGCTAGTAAAATTTTAAACCATTGTCACACAGGACCAACAGGAGGGCATTATGGGCCTCAACTAACAGCAAGAAAAGTTTATGATGCTGGATTCTATTGGCCTACAATTTACAAAGACGCACACCTTCTTTGCAAATCCTGTGATGCATGTCAAAGGGCCGGAAAAATAAGTCAACGTGATGAAATGCCACAAAATGTCATTCAAGTATGCGAAGTATTTGACATTTGGGGTATTGACTTTATGGGTCCATTTCCAAAATCTCATAATAATTTATACATTCTCGTAGCCATTGATTATGTATCTAAATGGGCGGAAGCACAAGCTCTCCCAACTAATGATGCACGAGTTGTAGTCAACTTTTTAAAACGTCTTTTTGCAAGGTTTGGAATACCGAAAGCTTTAATAAGTGATCGGGGAACTCATTTCTGTAATAATCAACTTGAGAAAGTTCTTAAAAGATATGGAGTAACTCATAAAATCTCCACTGCATATCATCCACAAACAAGTGGACAAGTTGAAAATACCAACCGAGCTTTAAAACGTATTCTAGAGAAAACCGTAGGATCAAATCCAAAGGAATGGTCCGTTAAATTGGAGGATGCACTCTGGGCTTTTAGAACAGCCTACAAAACTCCAATTGGAACCACACCTTTTAAACTCGTTTACGGAAAAGCATGTCATCTTCCAGTAGAAATTGAACACAAAGCATTTTGGGCTTTGAAGACATGTAATCTTGATTTACATGAAGCTGGACGTCTACGGTTAAGTCAATTAAACGAATTAGAAGAATTAAGACATGAAGCATACGAAAATTCGTTAATCTATAAGGAAAGAACGAAGAAATGGCATGATAAAAGAATCAGAAGTTCAAAAGAATTTAAAGAAGGAGATAGAGTTCTACTTTTCAATTCACGATTCAAGCTATTTCCTGGAAAATTGAAATCAAGATGGTCTGAACCATTCATAGTCAAAAGAGTTTTCCCGTACGGAACAGTAGAATTAATAAATTCAAATGGGATTGAATTTAAGGTTAATGGTCACAGAGTTAAACATTACATAGATGGTCCGATGGAAGTCGACAACGAAGTTAATCACAATTTTGATACCACAGCTAACTAAGTGTGGGGAGAATCAAGTCTTTAAAGGATAATATGTATTTCTGTTAGAGTTAGATTTTCTGTTTTCGTGTAGTTCTCGAAAATGGACCCGAATGGTCTTTCCCTAGCAGACCCTGAAGAACTAGTCTTCTCCCCCCATTCTGAATTTTTATTTTTTTTAGGTTTTTACGAAATGAAGACTTCCTGTGAACTAAACCATGGTCTAATGCTACACGCTTTGATCACTAAACGTAATAGTGACATACTTCCGAGTGAACTAGTATCAGTAATCAGAGAAAAATTGGACGGAGTAAGAAAAGAATCCAGATGCGAAGATAATAAGTTACAATTTGGTAAAGGAAAATCAAAATCCGCAGCGAAAAGAAGAGCACGACACCTTGAAAAATGTCACAAATGCGGAAAATGGTCACACGAAGGTAAATGTTCAAATAATCAAACCTATTCAAACACCGAATTTGTTACTTTATGCAGAGATGGACCGTTCATATGTTTAGAAGAAAAAACGTTAAATGCTCGAGGTTACGTCTATGTAGCCATGGAAAATCAATTAGTCCGACTATCTTATGAGTGGGCTAGAGCATATCACTAAGAAATCTATTTCACAGGTAAGTTTGTACAGTTTTTATTTTTATTTTATTTTTATTTTTAACCTTTTGATAATAAACGCTAATTTGTTCGCTATAAAGTATTAACTTGGTATTCAATAAAATTAGGTCTTGCGACCGAAATTATTGATATCATACAAAAATTTATTACATCACTGCGAAATTTAACGTTTATTCTTAAGGTATAAATATCTTTAATCAATCAACCCAAAATATTTCAAAAATTCATTATGAGTTAAATTAGGTCATGGAACCGAAATTACTTTACCGAAGAGAGGGGCGTATATTTTTGATAATATTTGATTGATTAAAGTGGGATAAAAGCCAAAAAGATTTTTAATTTTATTTTTACCATGTTTTTTTTAAAATTAATATATAAATATTAATTTAATATTGTAAACTTATTTAAAATTGTAAATATTTAAAAAATTAATATAAGTTTGTATGTATAAAAACAAAAATATAATATAAGTTTGGTGTGAATTTTTAATTTTTAAAATATGAATTTTTAATTTTATGCATTTTAAATTTAAGTTTGGTGTGAATTTAAAAACAAAAATTTACTTTATTTCGTTAAGTTAAAAATATGATTTTTAAAATTCGTCGTGAGTTGAAGACTAGGTCGTTGAACCGAAATTGCTTTACCCGAGGGAGGGACGAGAACTTTTATTATCATTATTTTTAATCTTATTGAATTAAAGTATGCCAAAAACATTAAAAAACCCAAAAATCATTGCTTTTAAAACAGCGCTTTAAATTGACAATTTTAAAATTTTGTCGAGGGACGGACTAGGATATCGTTCTGAAACGACCTCGTCCTAAATAACAAGGGAAACAAAATTTTAAAATTAATTAATTAATTGTTTTAAGTAAAGGTTTTTATAAAAAAAAAAAAAAAAAAAAAAGAGAGACTCCGCGACTCGCGGAGTTTGAAGGGGAAATTCACCGCGACCCGCGGAGAATGCAAAATCCAGAAAAAAAAAATAAAAAGACCGAACAGATCAGACAGTCCCCAACACCCACAAAACTGCGAAAAATACACACAAAAACACTCTCAAATTCGTAATTTTTGGCGGTTTTTCATCAAATCTTTCACAAAATCATGTTGAGAAGGATGCTATCAAGGAATTACTCAAGGCGGTAAATTTCTACACCAAAACACCCTTTAATCCGAAAATTTAGTGTTCTTGAGCAAATTTATACCCAATTCGATTTTGATACTTTTTAGTGTAATTATGCTTAAATTGCTTATGTATTATGCTTGTATAACCTAGATTGATACTATTTAACATGATTAGAAGCCTTAAACTTCAAATTTTGAGTAATCTAGGGTTTGTGTTCTTGAGCAATTTGGGGCTTTTTGATATAAACAGGTTATGGCCGATTTTTGTCATGAATTATTGCTAAATTAAGTAGTGTAACATGTTTAGGTAGTTAAATGATCCAAACTTTGAGCCTAAACATGATTTTTGAGAATTAAAGTGGACTTTTTCAAGTCTAAAATTCATGAACTTGATTTTTGAGAGATAATGCCATTTGAAACTTGTTTAATTGCTAATAATGATTATTTTGACATGTTATTTGAGTTGAATGCTTATGAACTTGATGAACATTTTCGTATATGCTTATTTGAAAAAGTGTAGATTTGATAAAAATATGAAAATGAGCATACGTTTGATATAAATTGAACATGTCATTGTAATTATTTTGATTGATGATTTTGCTTACACTAATGCATATTTGGATGCACAAAAATTTTGTTTGATGTATTTTGCAGACTGAAAGGGGTGAATCTTCATCCCAAGCTTGCATTGCTCCTCCTGAGAATGCGGAACAACAGGATGTTGATAACCATTACAAACAAGATATACCTCATCCAGTTATGACATTTTCAGATATGCACGCGGAAAATTTGTACCCGAACTTGAGATTAGACAGACGTTGGATAGATTATCCAAAATACCAAAGGGGATTGCACACTCTTCATTCTAAAGCTGTTGAAGTACCTAGGATAATAGAATGGGAACCATTAGAGGTAGTGGAATTGGCCGAGCCAATCAGGGAATTACTTACACAGAGGTATGGTAATTCTACTTTTAACGATTGGGTACGATTATTCAACATGCGTAGACCTGTATATAAAGTATGGTGTGAAGAATTATTGTGTAGTATAGAAATAAATGATCGGGTAGCTAGTTTAACCGATCGAACTTTTATTAGATTTTTGTTAGGAGGTTCGATGCGCCACATGTCTCTACTAGACATGGCTCAAGCCTTACGTATATATACGCCTGAGGAGCTAGCATCTGCCGATTGTCGAGGGTTGATATTAAATGGTAGGAAAATTGATGAAAATTTTGATACGCATGGTGTATGGAGTCAAATGACTAGCCATCACCAATTTAAAGAGGGAAATTACTCTTATCTTGATATTGATAGAGCTGAATTAAGAGTAATCCACAGGTTTCTAGCGAACTCGATTACACAGCGAGGTAAAAATAAGGAAAAGGTAAATGAGCAAGATTTATTTTACCACATGTGTATTCGAGACCCACAAAGCGCTGTAAGTATACCTTATTGCATGGGTTATTATTTATCAGCTATGGTTAGGGGGATGAGACCGCACAGTATAATAGGAGGTGGTATATTTATTACATTAATTGCTGAGTATCTCGATGTGGATATAAGTCGGGGGGGATTATTAATCGAAGAACCAGAACCCCACGATACAATTGGTTTAAATGTATATCATGGTGCGAAGGTTTTGAAGAGGCGAAATAACGCCGCAGTACAATATAATGGAAGACATCCACAGGTTGAAAGAAATCAACAGCCAGGTAATGTGGGAGGGGGAAATGAAATGACAGAAATGCAAAGGTTTATAGCTTCACAAGAGTATGAAAATGCTAGACATCGAGCATTTGAAGATTGGCAAGTTCATCAAAACCAAATCATAGCTCATTGCCAACATGTAGGTAGAAACTATATTCCTACTCCAACGCCCATATTTCCTCCCTGATCTATAGAGATCCAACCACCGTATCCTACTTATAACCCAGCTGAAGCATTCTATAACACATACGGTTATGCATGGAACCCCTACTGGTATCAGTAACAACCCTAGTTTATTTAGTTTTATTTATTTTATTTTTGTAATGTTACTACATTTAGCACTTATGTTGATATTGTAATAGTTTTTATAATTTTCTAACTTTTATTATTAGATTTTAATAATTTTTGAATGTGGGGTAATATACCAAACTTCAAAAATATGTATATATGTTTGCAGTTTATCTTATGTACACAACAGGGTAAAACACGCATTTTCAAAGACTGGCATTAAGTTCAGCAAAAGCAACTAATTTTGACGACAAGATGAAAAATAAATGTGATGTAACAACAAGACGGAATGAACAAATGATGTGCACCATTTATCATTCAACACAAACGCCAATATGTTTGGAAACTTTGGTAAAATTTAATCATTTCTACGCTAATCACCCTCAATAATTTAAATTGTTACTGATTTCTTGCAAATGAGGGCATTGCAAGATCTTAAGTGTGGGAAGGGGTTAAATTCTTTCGGATTTTAAAAAATTTTTGATTTAAACACTTGGTTACCATTAAAAATACTAGTAACGCAATAGTTGTATTAGAATCTAGTGCTCTCTGATAATAAAGAACAGCCCTAGTCTTATATACTGACTACCCACTTCTAGTAAAAATTTTCAAAATTTTCAATTAAATGAACTCAAAATCATGTTTATACATATTTATGAACGATAAAACTAGGTGTTAACACCGAAATTATTGTTACCTCGGAAAAGGACATAAATTGAGAAACAAACCAAAATGTTAGAATTCATTTAAAATAGAATAGAGGACAATAAAAAGGAAAATAAAAGCCAAGTGTGGGAAAATTTTTACCAAGTTATTCAAAATATATATCACATATTTTTGTACAAATAATTGAAAATACTTTTGTTTTGGACGATAATTAACTGTTTTACCCAATGAAAGAAAAGAAGGGATGGACCTACACGATGAATCAGTTCCATCATTAAAAGGAAGTAAAGTCTTCCGAAAAAGAAACGCGCTTCTTGATTTAGGTCATGAAGTTGTCGTCCAGACCAGCTGTAGGTGGACGAAAAATCTAGAAAAGTCATCTCTAAAATCAGCAGGAAATCCACGGACCTCAGCATCAAACAGGGTCGCCAAGTGGTCAGATTTATCCTAACCATGAGAAGGATTTATCTCGTACAATCGGGGGGGGGGGGGGTACCGTGCAAATTAGCTTGATAAGACTAATGAATCAGATCCCCAGAAAGGATAATCTCCTTTAAAAGATCAAAAATCAGCTTTTAAGACTGATATTACTCAATCCTTGAGATTGACCTTAAAGATTGAGAATTCAAACTCATGGAATTCAATGATATCTAAACTCGAGCTTGAACGAGAAAATATTTTGATCAAAATTACAAACCGATTTGTTTTCTGAAAACCCATTTTCAATGCGTTCATTACCATTGAACGTAAAATCCTAGGAATTCACCTGGAATTCATTAGGTCACCTGAACCAAATCGGGTGTCAACCGTAAGAACGGTGGTTACATAGCATGGTCAAAGACAGGACCTTATGCCAGACCGAAAAATTATAAGGGTGAGCTTTACTATTGCTCCTACCAAGGATAGTAATTACGTCCGACACGTTATAGACCATAATTAAAAGCATGTCAGGGGACATTGCCTTAACAGTTGCTTGTTCAACGCTTTTCTTTACAACCGGACGGTAGTTTATCGAAAGGTAATATACGGAGCAAGTATACTGGACGTGTTGCTTTCCCAATACAAGGTTAGCAAGTGGGTGACACAAAACTACAAGTTTTGAGCTAAAATTTTCAAATATGAAACCCACCAAACCCACAAAAAGAATTTGCAAACACCGGTGAAGGGTTATTCCGGAAAACTTATCTAGGGTAAAAGCTAGATTAAATTTTCAAAAGATCAAATATTTTCATAAAGATCCAATTTCCTTAAAGGATCTAAATTTTTATAGTTATGTGGGACTGTAAACCACATCGTTACTACCATTGTTTATACCGCCGTAAAGAAATCACTGATGTACAAAGTGTGAAGAATAAAGAAGTGATTCTAGTATTTCAAGACTATATTGCTTGAGGACAAGCAACGCTCAAGTGTGGAAATATTTGATAATGCTAAAAACGAACATATATTTCATAGCATTATCCCTCAAGAAAGACAAGCTTTTAGTTGCAATTGTTCTATTTACAAGTGATATTCGTTTAAATAATAAAAGGTGAAGACAAAAGATAGATTCGACGAATTGAAGACGCAAACGACCAAAAAGCTCAAAAGTACAAAATACAATCAAAGAGGTTCCAATTATTGATAAGAAACGTCTCGAAATTACAAGAGTACAAGATTCAAAATGCAAAGTACAAGATATTAAATTGTACGCAAGGACGTTCGAAAATCCGGAACCGGGACCAGAGTCAACTCTCAACGCTCGACGCAACGGACTAAAAATTACAAGTTAACTATGTATATAAATATAATATAATATATAATTAATTATATAAATTATATATATATTATATTTATATATTAAAACCGTCGGCAAGAAAGGTTCCAAAATGAGATGAGCTGTAAAAACAAACTCCGCGAGTTACAGAGTTTGAAGGCCAAAAAGGCCGCGACTCGCGGAGCCTCCCTGGACAAAAATGCCTATAAAAGCCAGCGCAATTTGATGTTTTAAATATCCATCCATCCATCCTCTCTATCTATATACGTAAATATATATATATATAATTTATATTTTAATTTTAATTTTAATTTTAATTTCTAATAATAAGGGTATGTTAGCGAATGTTGTAAGGGTGTAAGTCGAAATTCTGTCCGTGTAACGCTACGCTATTTTTAATCATTGTAAGTTATGTTCAACCTTTTTAATTTAATGTCTCGTAGCTAAGTTATTATTATGCTTATTTAATCCGAAGTAATCATGATGTTGGGCTAAAAATATTAAAATTGGGTAATTGAGCTTTGTACCATAATTGGGGTTTGGACAAAAGAACGACACTTGTGGAAATTAGACTATGGGCTATTAATGGGCTTTATATTTGTTTAACTAAATGATAGTTTGTTAATTTTAATATAAAGATTTACAATTGGACGTCCCTATAAATAACCATATACACTCGATCGGACACGATGGGCGGGCTATTTATATGTACGAATAATCGTTCATTTAATCGGACACGGGAATGAATTAATAGTCTATGGAATTATTAAAACAGGGGTGAAATTATGTACAAGGACACTTGGCATAATTGATAACAAAATATTAAAACCTTGGGTTACATGCAGTCGATAACCTGATGTAATTATTAAACAAAGTAATAAAACCTTGTTACAGTTTAAGTCCCCAATTAGTTGGAATATTTAACTTCGGGTATAAGAATAATTTGACGAGGACACTCGCACTTTATATTTATGACTGATGGACTGTTATGGACAAAAACCAGACGGACATATTAAATAATCCAGGACAAAGGACAATTAACCCATGGGCATAAAACTTAAATCAACACGTCAAACATCATGATTACGGAAGTTTAAATAAGCATAATTATTTTATTTCATATTTAATTTTCTTTATTTTATATTTAATTGCACTTTTAATTATCTCACTTTTATTTATTGTTATTGTATTTAATTGCACTTTTAATTATCGTACTTTTTAATTATCACAATTTTATTTTATCGCACTTTTATTTATCGCAATTTCATTATCGTTATTTACTTTACGCTTTAAATTAAGTCTTTTATTTATTTAATATTTTACATTTGGTTTTAACTGCAACTAAAGTTTTAAAATCGACAAACCAGTCATTAAACGGTAAAAACCCCCTTTTATAATAATAATATTACTTATATATATAATTGTATTTTTTTATATAGCGTTAAGCTTTGTTTAAAGATTCCCTGTGGAACGAACCGGACTTACTAAAAACTACACTACTGTACGATTAGGTACACTGCCTATAAGTGTTGTAGCAAGGTTTAAGTATATCCATTCTATAAATAAATAAATATCTTGTGTAAAATTGTATCGTATTTAATAGTTTTTCCTAGTAAAATATAAGCTATTTTATATACACCTCGCATAACATCAACAAGTTTGACCAACTACAAATGATAGTTTATAATCCAAACGACCCCTTGAGCATGGTTTGGGACTAAACTACCCAAAACGTAGGCCAACTTCCAAAAGCTTCAACATAACATCAACAAGGGACACCTAGTGCCCAACAACCCCCTTGCCCTTATCCGCACCTGCATCTAAAAATATAAACAACGAGAGGGGTAAGCTAACGCTTAGTGAGTGCAATAATTATATGTTTACATATACAACCTACTTACTTGCAATCACTTACACATTTCCGCATACATGCTAGCAATATAAATAATCATACCATCGTAAGTATAATACTAAACCTCCAACAACATAAGCTAGCATAACAATAGCATATAATTTAAACAATATAATATGCTACAATCCGCACACAACCATGGTTAACCAATCGAACGAGAGAACGGTGTTTAAAGACCGTCGAAGTTCATAACAACCATTAGTGCACTTAACACCTCGTACACTAACCCCACGGGTGGCATCTTAACACTTCGATACTTCACCCCGAGTGGCATCTTAACACCTCGATGCTTCACCCTTCTACTCTACGGAGTGGTGTCTTAACACCTCGACACTTCACCCCTAGGTGATATCTTAACACCTCGATGGTTCACCCCGAGTGGCATCTTAACACCTCGATGCTTCACCTATCACATGAGAAGTGGTGTCTTAACACCTCGACACTTCACAACTCATACTACACAAATAAATACATCATATATGCACGCACATAATTATCCCACTCACCTTAGCACTTCGGTGATGATTATGCACTTCCGAGCTTCAAAGCAAAGTACCTAATACATTAAGTACAATTTCAATACACAACTGATGGAATTAACCACATTACACCTACTTGAGCATTTAATGACCCAACTAGCATTAAATGACTCAAACACACCACAACCACCCCTTTAATGGCCAAGACTCGACTTTAATCACTAAAGCTAGTGAATTAAAGTCTAGTAACTTCAACTAGCACCAACTTAGGGTAATTCATACCCAATTCACCCAAACTAGGTCAACATTACTCTTTTTGACCCATTTTAACTCGTACACTACCAAACTTGTCAAACATGACCTATTTACCATTTCAACAACATTTTAACAAGTGTTTAATGCTTAATAACACCATTAACACTTACAAATCCTATTTTCATTAGACCAAACCCTAGCTTGTGGCTATTAGGGTTTCATTACAACAACATAACCCAAATTCGCCCATTTACCCTCAAATGGGTCAAACAAGTCTCTAGCAACCAAAACCCTAGCCATTAACCAATTAAAACTCAAAACTTAGAGTTAGAACTTACCGAGACTATCAACACGTAGCTAGAGACACAAGGAACAACTTTAATTCTTGCTCCAAAGATCAACCCTCAATCCTCCACTCTCAAATCTCACTTTTAATTCAAATGGGTTTTAAGTTTTGGGAGAGAAAATGAAAGAAAATAGAAAAAGAAAATGAATTAAATGAACTAGTGGTGCAGATTTAATGCTCCTATCTGATCCATACGCCAATTTACCAAATTGCCCCTTAAAATCACTTATAAAGAGCTAAGTCCAACACCAGTCTGGCAGTAATGCTGCGACGCGGCTCAAATCGTCGCGGCGCAACGAACAAAGGGAAAATCACCCTTTCTTAACCCATGTTCTGTCCCTGGTTTGCTTGATATGCCGCGACGCGGACCCGTTTGTCGCGGCGCGGCCTAAGGCATTATCTGGCCAGCTCGACAACCTTAAACACAAAAATCATTTTACACAACATTCAAGTCGTTCAAGCTTCCAATACACGTCTAAACATCGTATCTAAGCCTCACAAGACTTAACGCTAACCAAAATTCATTTACAAACTTATATACGCACACATTAACAAGTAAATATATATATATATATATATATATATATATATATATATATATATATATATATATATATATATATATATATATATATATGTATCTACACAATTACACATAAACAACGAGTTACAAACGTACAAATGATTAAGTATGTACCTTTCGATACGTACGGGAAAAACGGGATGTTACAACTCTCCCCCACTTGTATCGGAGCGGGTCCTCGCGATCCAATCCGCATGACAAGCCGGAAGATAGACCAAGACAAACTCTTCGGATTCCCATGTAAACTCGGAACCCTTTCGATGTCGCCATTGCACCTTGAAAGACCTAACTTCCTTGTTCCGCAACATCTTAACCTTCTCATCAAGGATTGCGACCGGTTCTTCCGCATACTCTAGCTTGTTATTCAACGTAATCTCATCTAAAGGCACCCAAGTCGAGTCATCCGCAAGACACTTACGAAGATGGGAAACATGAAATGTGTTATGGATTCCCGCAAGTTCTTCGGGTAACTCTAGTCGATAAGCAACCTCACCAACACGTGCCAAAACCTTGAAAGGACCAATAAACCGAGGAGCTAACTTTCCTCGCTTTCGAAACCGAATAACTCCCTTCCATGGAGAAACCTTAAGCATCACCATGTCACCTTCTTGAAACTCTATCGTTCTCCTGCCTTTATCGGCATAAGACTTTTGTCTATCTTGCGCCGCTTTAAGTCGGGCCCGAATCATCTCAATTTTACTATTTGTCTCCAAAACCAAATCGGAACTTCCGATTTCTCATTGACCCACTTCTCCCCAACAAATGGGAGTTCGACACCTACGCCCATAGAGCATCTCATAAGGTGGCATTCCAATACTAGTGTGGTAACTATTGTTGTATGAGAATTCCACCAAGGGTAAGTGCTCATCCCAACTTCCACCAAAATCAATAATACACGCCCTTAACATATCCTCTAACGTTTGGTTCGTACGCTCGGTTTGACCGTCCGTTTGACGATGATACGCCGTGCTCATTTTCAATTGAGTGCCCATATCTTCTTGAAACTTGTTCCAAAAGCGGGACGTAAAACGAGTATCCCGATCCAAAACAATAGATATAGGAACCCCATGTCTCGATATCACTTCCTTGATAAACAACTTGGATAAAGCCTCCGATGATATCGTTTCCCGAATGGGAAGAAACAAAGTACTCTTCGTCAATCTATCAACAATCACCCAACTCGTATCGTATTGGATTCTTGCCGTCTTTGGTAATTTGGTAATAAAGTCCATGGTAATGTGCTCCCATTTCCATTTCGGGACTTCCAATGGTTGTAACTTACCGAACGGCTTTTGGTGTTCGGCCTTGACTTGCAAACACGGGACGTATTGCTCAACATACTTAACCACATCACGCTTCATACCGGGCCACCAATAATCTTTCTTCAAATCATAGTACATCTTTGTTGCACCCGGATGAATGGAGTACTTTGACTTATGTGCTTCATAAAGTAGCACTTGTCGGTTACCACCCATCTTAGGTACCCACACTCTTCCTTGAAACGACAACAAACCACGCGAGCCCATAGTAACGAACTCCGTTTGCCCCACAATCCGCTCTTCATGCTTGCTGTGAACATACGCTTCTATTTGAACCTCACCAAGCTTTACAAGGAAAACGTTAGTAATAATCATGCGTAACGATCCTACTCGTATCGCCGGATGTTGACTCTTTCGACTCAAAGCATCCGCGACCACGTTCGCCTTTCACGGATGGTAAAGTATCTCACAATCATAATCCTTTACCACATCCATCCACCTACGTTGACGATAATTCAAATCTCGTTGAGTAAAGAGATGTTTCAAACTCTTATGGTCCGAATAAATCGTACACTTGACACCATACAAGTAGTAGCGCCAAATTTTCAACGCTTGAACCACCGCAGCCAATTCAAGATCGTGAGTCGGGTATCTCTTTTCGTGTTCCTTTAGTTATCGAGAGGCGTAAGCGATGACTTTACCTCTCTGCATCAAAACACACCCGAGCCCATTTAAAGAAGCATCACAATAAACCGTCATGTCTTCAACCCCTTCCGGCAACACTAACACCGAAGCTTGACACAATTTCTCTTTTAACAATTGAAAAGCGATTTCTTGCTCGTTCTCCCAATTGAACCTTACGTTCTTCCTCGTTAATTTAGTCAAAGGAGAAGCAATCTTAGAAAAGTCTTGGATGAACCGATGATAATAACCGGCCAATCCGAGAAAGCTTCGGATTTCCGTAGGCGTAGTCGGTTGTCCCCAACTCTTCACCGTTTCTATCTTCCCCGGGTCTACTTGAATTCCTTCTTGATTCACAATATGGCCAAGGAATTGAACTTCCCTTAGCCAAAATTCACATTTGGAGAATTTTTCATACAACTTCTCCTTCCGTAATGTCTTCAACACTTCACGCAAATGGTGCTCATGTTCCTTCATACTCTTAAAATAAACAAGTATGTCGTCAATGAACACAATTACCGACTTGTCCAACATAGGTTGGCACACCCGGTTCATAAGATCCATGAATGCCGCCGGTGCATTCGTAAGACCAAAAGGCATAACTACAAACTCAAAATGCCCATAACGCGTTCGAAAAGCCGTTTTCTCTATGTCTTCCTCACGGACCCGCACTTGATGATAGCCGGACCGTAAGTCAATCTTAGAAAAATACGTTGCACCTTGGAGTTGGTCAAACAAATCGTCAATCCTAGATAATGGATAGTGATTCTTGATCGTCACTTTGTTCAACTCCCGATAATCGATGCACATCCGCATACTTCCATCTTTCTTTTTCACAAACAAGACCGGAGCACCCCATGGCGAGGAGCTCGGTCGAATGAAACCCTTTTCAAGCAACTCTTGGGTTTGATTTAACAACTCTTGCATTTCTGTCGGCGCTAAACGATAAGGAGTTTTAGCAATGGGAGTAGCTCCCGGAACCAACTCAATGCAAAATTCGACTTGTCTTTCCGCCAGAACACCCGGTAACTCATCCGGAAAAACGTCTTCAAATTCATTAACCACCGGAATTTCACGAATGGGTGGTGGCTCATCACGAGTATCTACTATATGAGCAAGATAAAACAAGGCACCGCTCTTGAGAAAACGTCGCACCCGTGCATAAGTGCATAATGGTACGAGTCTTCTCCGTTTATCGCCATGAATAATCAACTCTCCCCCACTTGGGGTCTTAACACGAATGAACTTATCATGGCATGCAATATCGGCTCTATAACGATCGAGCCAATCCATACCAACAACAATATCGAACTCACCCAAAGTCATCGGAATGAGATCAATTTTAAACGTTTCGGTACCAAACACAACATTACAATCTTTACACACATCAACCCCTAGCACCGTCTTACCATCCGCTATTTCAACTTCTACCGGATGACTTAACTTAGCTAGCGGTTTGTTAATCTTAGACACAAATCGGGGCGACACAAAAGACAAATTAGCACCGCTATCAAATAATATCTTTGCCGGATTAGAGTTAACCATGAAAGTACCTGAGACAACTTCATTGGAATGCTTGGCCTCATCATTGGTCATCAAATAATTTCGCCCCTTAGCCGTGCCCGCCGCCTTCTCTAACCTCCTAACATGATCACCCCTCAAGTCGGGACACTCCGGCTTCTTATGCCCTTCTTTACAGCAATTAAAACAAGTGAGCTTGGTTGTGGATGATTGTTTTGGGCACTCACGAGCCATGTGCCCCCTTTGCCCACAATTGTAGCAAGCATAAGTAAAATCACCGGAAGCACCCTTTTTAACACTACCAACACTCTCGGAGCCCTTCTTGTGCTTCTTGTTAGAAAAGTTCGAATGACTAATAGCTTCAAACTTCTTTTTGCCGAAGGTAAAGCCACTCTTTCTCAAGATGAGCGACTCAAACCCTTTGGCCATATCAAACAACTCATCAAAACTCTTCACCACGTTCACACTAATCTTTTCTTGATAATTGTCATTCAAGATTCGGTAAAAGTCTTCCTTCAACATCTTATCATTCCCGACATACTCCGGGCAAAATTGAGTCTTTGACAAGTAAACGGATTTAAGAGTATTCAAATCCATCGACCCTTGCCTCAAGGAACGCAACTCGTCCTTAAGCCTAGTAAGATCGACCGAAGTTCGGTACTCTTGGAAGAACTCCGTTTTGAACTCATCCCAAGTAAAATCCATGCATTGTCACTCGCCATAAACTTGGATTTTTGCATCCCACCATAGCTTCGCATCACCTCTTAGCATGCTACAACCATACCTTGTCTTTTTATCAATCGGGCATTCACAAGTTCGAAAGGCCCCCTCCATATCAGAGATCCACCGGGCACTCTTTAATGGGTCCCGTTCGCCCTCGAAAGTAGGAGGTTGAGCATCCTTGAAATTTTTGTGGAAAAAGTCACGCCTTCCAACGTTATCCTCTTGAAGGATAACCTTGACTTGTTCCTTTACTACATTGACTAATTGCTCGTCAATCGTATCAAGAAACATTTTTTTAACATCTTCAAGGAAGGACGCATGATGACTTTTCAAAATGGCCTCCACTTTGGCCGTGAATTCGGGGTCCTCGCTCGTGCCCCCATTTTCGGTGTCGTGTCCATTTCGCATCTTCATTCTATAAAACAGAAGAGGTTAAACAATGAACGAAACAAAAGGACATAACACGTATGCACATACGTATACCCCACACTACTCCATCTTACTCAACAATCGTCGTACATTACTTGTTTGACATGATTTGCACCCGTAACAATGGTAGCTAATCATTGTTACGTGAGCACGTCGCATTAACTTTCTAGTACAACGTCCATCTCGCTTGATGATTGGTAAACACAACACAAATCAATTAGCACGAGGTTAGTTCACATAAACCAAAGCACTAACAATTCCCGATTAGACCCAAAGTCCTACAAGTCCCGTATAAAAGCGCATGCACAATTAAGTCTAAGTCTAGGCACCTATCTCAAGTCGCCTAAATCCCTTAGACCATGCTCTGATACCACTTGAAACAACCTAACCCGTACTCCGTACGATATTTTTTTTTTTTAAAATGATACACATTTACGCGCCAATTAAATATTTAAACCATTCCACACGTTTCGTTAAAACATACTACGAGTTCAATGTTTACAAAAAGGCACAAAGGCCATTAACGAATGTGATACAAGTTTGACCAACTACAAATGATAGTTTATAATCCAAACGACTCCTTGAGCATGGTTTGGGACTAAACTACCCAAAACGTAGGCCAACTTCCAAAAGCTTCAACATAACATCAACAAGGGACACCTAGTGCCCAACAACCCCCTTGCCCTTATCCGCACCTGCATCTAAAAATATAAACAACGAGAGGGGTAAGCTAACGCTTAGTGAGTGCAATAATTATATGTTTACATATACAACCTACTTACTTGCAATCACTTACACATTTCCGCATACATGCTAGCAATATTAATAATCATACCATCGCGAGTATAATACTAAACCTCCAACAACATAAGCTAGCATAACAATAGCATATAATTTAAACAATATAATATGCTACAATCCGCACACAACCATGGTTAACCAATCGAACGAGGGAACGGTGTTTAAAGACCGTCGGAGTTCATAACAACCATTACTGCACTTAACACCTCGTACACTAACCCCACGGGTGGCATCTTAACACTTTGATACTTCACCCCGAGTGGCATCTTAACACCTCGATGCTTCACCCTTCTACTCTACGGAGTGGTATCTTAACACCTCGACACTTCACCCCTAGGTGGCATCTTAACACCTCGATGGTTCACCCCGAGTGGCATCTTAACACCTCGATGCTTCACCCATCACATGAGAAGTGGTGTCTTAACACCTCGACACTTCACAACTCATACTACACAAATAAATACATCATATATGCACGCACATAATTATCCCACTCACCTTAGCACTTCGGTGATGATTATGCACTTCCGAGCTTTAAAGCAAAGTACCTAATACATTAAGTACAATTTCAATACACAACTAGTGGAATTAACCACATTACACCTACTTGAGCATTTAATGACCCAACTCGCATTAAATGACTCAAACACACCACAACCGCCCTTTTAATGGCCAAGACTCGTCTTTAATCACTAAAGCTAGTGAATTAAAGTCTAGTAACTTCAACTAGCACCAACTTAGGGTAATTCATACCCAATTCACCCAAACTAGGTCAACATTACTCTTTTTGACCCATTTTAACTCTTACACTACCAAACTTGTCAAACATGACCTATTTACCATTTCAACAACATTTTAACAAGTGTTTAATGCTTAATAACACCATTAACACTTACAAATCCTATTTTCATTAGAACAAACCCTAGCTTGTGGCTATTAGGGTTTCATTACAACAACATAACCCAAATTCGTCCATTTTACCCTCAAATGGGTCAAACAAGTCTCTAGTAACCAAAACCCTAGCCATTAACCAATTAAAACTCAAAACTTAGAGTTAGAACTTACCCAGACTATCAACGCGTAGATAGAGACACAAGGAACAACTTTAATTCTTGCTCCAAAGATCAACCCTCAATCCTTCACTCTCAAATCTCACTTTTAATTCAAATGGGTTTTAAGTTTTGGGAGAGAAAATGAAAGAAAATAGAAAAAGAAAATGATTTAAATGAACTAGTGGTGCAGATTTAATGCTCCTATCTGATCCATACGCCAATTTACCAAATTGCCCCTTAAAATCACTTATAAAGAGCTAAGTCCAACACCAGTCTGGCAGTAATGCTGCGGCGCGGCTCAAATCGTCGCGTCACGACGAACAAAGGGAAAATCACCCTTTCTTAACCCATGTTCTGTCCTTGGTTTGCTTGATATGCCGCGGCGTGGACCCGTTTGTCGCGGCGCGGCCTAAGGCATTATCTGGCCAGCTCGACAACCTTAAACACAAAAATTGTTTTACACAACATTCAAGTCGTTCAAGCTTCCAATACACGTCTAAACATCGTATCTAAGCCTCACAAGACTTAACGCTAACCAAAACTCATTTACAAACTTATATACACACACATTAACAAGTACATATATATAAATATATGTATCTACATAATTACGCATAAACAACGAGTTACAAACGTACAAATGATTAAGTATGTACCTTTCGATACGTACGGGAAAAAGGGATGTTACAATTCAATAGTGATAAAACTTTATTTTTTAACTCATATTCATCATTCTTGTTGTAAAGAATGACGAACTCTATCAAACTTCATGACTATGATTTTCATGAACTACTCCTATCTATTTGTCTGCCCTAATACTGCGGCATAAACGCTCAAAGTTTTAAATGAGCTCAATACTATTCATAACACATTTCATGTATCCAATTTACTGAAATGCTTGTATAGCACCATCATCCCTTTGAGGATAACCTAGTCAAATGACACTCTTGTTATTCCTTTGAATTACCTCCGCATTAATAATAAAATGCACTTTATAGAAGAACCTATAGAGATTTTGGTTCATATGATTTAAACGCTTGAAACAAAATAATATACTATCTATTGGAATTCACGCAAGGCCCCGAGCATACCTGGGAACGTGAAGACCAAATGAAACGTAAATATCCTCGTCTATGTACGAACAACGCCGATTGATGGCAACAACTAAATTTCAGGACGAAATTTCTATTAACAGGGGGATACTGTGACAACCCGGAAATTTCCGACTAAATTTAAACCTAATTCTTATATGATTTCATTTAACCTCGACTAATTCCGACGATTCACGAACTATAATTTGTAAATAATTATGTATTAATATTAAATTGTTATATTAATATTATTATTATCACTCATCATAATCATTTACAATTAGTATTACCTTCATTATTAATATAAATCTTAACATTATCAATATTATTATTTTCAATAATAATATATTGATATGAAATTTGATACACATAATTAATTTTATTATATTAATATTGCTATCAATATTAATAGTATTAGTGTCATTATTATTATTATTATGATTGAGAATTAAATTATTATTATTATCATTAATACTAATAATATTATCATTTTTATAATTATCATTATCATTATTATTATGATCTTTATCTATTATTATTATTATTATTGTTAATGATATTATTATTAATATTATTATAAAATATCATTATTCTTACTATTTACATTATTTTTATTTTTATCAATAATACTAGAAGTATTATTATTATTATTAATATAATTATTATTATCATTATTATTAATTATAATATAAATTATCATTTTTATAATTAATATCGTCATATTAATATTATCATTATTTTTATTATTTATCATTAATAACATTAATATTATTATTGTTATTATTATTATTATTAAAAAATTTATTAATATAATTATTAATATTAAATAAATTAAAAGAATCAAACATATACCTAAATTAGGTAATCTGTTTATTATTTTTTTATATAACGTGATTACTTTTAAATTTTTATATTGATCGTGATCCAACTTTTATTTTTTATTTTTCTGATTGTGATCCATAACTGCATTCCACTTTTTATTTATTTATCTGCTTTATCCTTTATAGAATGTGATTTTTTTATTTCCTGTACTGGTTAAAATTTTGTTTTGGTCGACCATGATCTCCACTACAACTTCAAATCAATCATTGTGATTAAATGAAACGTTCACTTACACATATTGTATATATCTCCTACTGCATTGTTGAATCAAACACACAAATATATTTTTTTCTTCGATATGTACCTCTGTTATATATTCATTTTATCAAAACCTCGATTTTATATCAATCCTCAAAATCTAAAATTACAGAGTTGTTAGGAATCACCTACTCAAACTATCTGCAAATTTTCAAATCCCAATTCGTCCTGTCGATCTTTATTTTTCGAGTCAAAGTTTTAATTTTAAAAAGTCAACTCAATGTTCATCATGAAATTCGAAGTCATGTTGATGTTTTTGGTTCAATTGATGATTCGTAAAGGTTCTAGGAATGATTTAAAACAAATTTCGTATTATAATCTTTCTCTATAACGTTGCAAAAATTGAAAATCAAATTCTTTTTTTTAAGAAACAGCGACTGCACAGCAGTCTTGTTTTCTCTATTTTTTTTTTATTTTTCGATTTGTTTTTGCTAATTAAGAACACCCATTTCTAGTTCCATGTTTAATTACAAGTCCTAAGTGATATCATAAATTCGTTTGGTATTGGAAGATCTCTGGTCGACAGTTTTAGAAGAAGAAGAAGTGGAAAACAGAAATAATATAAATACAATTAAACTCTAATATAAATTAGAAAAATAAGCAGCAGCTCATGGGTTAAGGGTCTTAGCGAGTGAGCGAGAGGTCTCGGGTTCTGTAACATCCCGCGTTTTTCCGTTAAATTTATTTTAACACCGTCTTTTTTTTAAATAATATCTTTCGTCATTTAATTTGGCATCTTTCGTTAACTAACGTTCATAATATCCTCGTTATTTAATTATAAAGTCATCCGTTACTCGAACGTTTTTAAAATATTCGTTGGGTTAATTCCCGCACCCGCTTTGAAACTCGAGGGACCGAGATTGCCAAATGGGCAAACTAGTTGACTAGGTCAACTAGTCAACCCACTTACCACATCCATTCATTTCATCTCCACCTCCCACCTTCATCCTCCTCTTTCTCTCTACTTCCCATTTTTGAACTCAAAACCCTCAAACATAAAATCATCATCTAAATCCGATTGGAGAAGCAAACATCAAAACAAATTACATTTTCGTGATCCTCTCTTCATCCTCTACATTTTGATACCAATATCATCAAGTTTGGGTAACATTTCTAAAACTCTAGATTTCTCTAAATTCGTGTTTTTGACTTGAAATGGTGTTAGTTAGTGTCTATGGCTCATTGTGATGTCGTGTGTGTAATTTATATGCTCGATCTCGTTGTTTTAGTGTAACTAGCATGAACTTGAATTTTGGTGCGTTGTTCTTGAATTTAGGATGATCATATGTTGTTAGATGTTAAAAGTTGATGTTTTAATTGTGTTACTAGCATCACTAGCTTCAATTTGATGTGTAGGTTGCCTTAGAAAACTTCATGAACTTGATTATTGATTTTGGTGAATTTGGGTTAGGGTTTGATGAACTTGAAATGGACTTTTGATGCATTGAATGCCATGGATTATTATTGGTAAGTGTTTAGTTGGATTGTATGCTTGATTACCTTCGAAACGGCATATCATTCACGTAAATTGGTTGCCCGAATCATTGAATTGCATTTATGAACTTGTATGCGGTTAATGTTAAGCATTAGATACGGTTTTGGTTGTTGTAATAGGTAGATTGATTGATGAGATGTGTTTATTAGTTTTCCTCGTCAAATTACCTTCCCAACGGTATAAGATACTTGTCTTGATTGTTTGCGGATCATTAATGGTGATTTTGATATGAGTTTGTTTGGTTTTGATTGAGTAAATGCGTTTAGTTATTCTCCTTGTCAAATTACCTCTCTAATGATATATGATATGCGTTTTAAGTGTTTTCGGTGCATGAGATGTGTTAAATTGTATTTTGGTTCGTGACTTGGACCATTTTTCTGCAAACTGAATGTTTCCCAGGTATTGCGCGCCGCGCATATACCCCCGCGCCGCGCAGAATTAGAAATCCCAGATGTTTGCCTTCGTGGTTAAGTTCTGACCAGGATTTACACTTGGGTGCGCGCCGCGCAACCCATAGCGCGCCGCGCATACTGCCCAGCTCATTTTGTCTTTGTTTTTCATGTCACAAAAATGTTTCCCGCTTTACTATAACCCCGTTTACCATGAAACTTGACTATTATGCTCGTATATGACTTCTCATCATGAGAAAATTGTCGGACACCCGACCCGACCCCGTTGACTTTGACTTTGACCAAGTTTGACTTTTAGTCAAACTTAACCAAACGATTATACAATCGTTCTAACATGCTTAACTACTTGTCTCGTGCATGAAACTTGACAAATTGATCCACGTGCTATATTAATCGAGTCGTAACGAGCCATAGGACTAATTGAACATCTTTGACCCTTCGTGACTATCGTTATTGATACAACCTATTTGTTTAGGTCAAGACTAGCATTGTTTCTTGCACGTTTACTTGTCGAAGTACTTTGTGGTTCGTGCATACAAGGTGAGATCATAGTCCCACTTTTTACTCTTTTGAACTTACTTTTAGGATGAGAAAACATAAACGATTCTTTTGAACTAAGTGAACACAAGAACGGGAAAACAAACATTCTACATACGAGTTTAGAACGAAAATCCTCAATCCGATTATCATTAGTTACATCAGATGGTGTAAGCGAGAACTTATGTTATATGGCCATATGGGTTTGACAACCCTCATCTTTGACGGTTCGCTACCGTTTACGGATGAAATATATTTTCGAGAATCAGTGTTTGTTCTAGCACTATTGATGGGGTATTCAACGGACGGAATGTTAAGTTTTGATAATTGGGTGCTCGTGAATATTAACTTTTAGAATGTGTTACTATTATTTCAACTTTGCAAACCTTGTGGTTCGACTTACTTACTTTTAATCACTTACTTACTTAAACCTATGATTTCACCAACATTTTCGTTGACAGATTTCTATGTTTTTCTCAGGTCTTGCACGATATGTGATACATGCTTCCGCTCATTATTTGATACTTGCATTGGATGTCGAGTATACATGCATTTCATGGAGCGTCTTATGACTTTACTTTAAACCGTGTCGCCTAGATTTCATTTGTACTTATAACCTTGTAACTTAACTTTTGGTTGAACAATCCTTTTAAACTTTGGAAACAATCTTTATGTTGAAATGAAGGCGACATATTTTGGTCAAACGTTGTCATAAAGACTTCTGACCAGGCAATGGGACCTACGTAGACGACGCCGTCACTTGACGATTTGTCGGGGTCGCTACAAGTGGTATCAGAGCCTTGGTTGTAGGGATTTAGAGTTCATTTGTGTCCACCCCGAGTCATAGGGTACATAGGTGAATCTAGACTACAACCGGAATATAGACTAAAGTAGGAATTATTTGACTATTTGTGCATTTATACTCGAACTCTTCTATCATATCTAACTCGTATTCGATCTTGATCTTACGTTGATAAATTTTGTTGATGCGCCACCTTGACTTTATGAAGTAATGTTAAATGCACATGAGAATCAGGGTAATATAATTTCCGGGATTATATTACGGTGATTCACATGGACGTTCCGACATTATGACATAAAGAATTTAAGGCGAGCCAAGGAAAATTTTCTCTCTATCCTTATTCCATACTCCGGTTAGTATTGTTGAAAATACTAACCAACGATATTATTGTGTCATGAAGGAACAATGGCTCACCAAGGTCAACACAATACCCCTCTCGAAACTCTAGGACAAGCTCTTCAACGAATGATAACCACCGCCGTGGGTACGGCCGTGGCCAATCACTTTTCCAACAACACCAATCATGGAGCCGGTAATCCAAGCGAAGGTTGCTCCTACAAGAACTTCATGAAGTACAACCCTCCCACTTTCGATGGAACCGGAGGACCGATTACTCTCACCCGATGGTTTGAACAAATGGAGACCGTTTTTAACACAAGCGGTTGTCGAGACCAAGATAAGGTCAAGTTTTCCACCCTCACTTTCACCGGCATTGCTCTCTCGTGGTGGAACAAGTACGTACAATCGATGGATAGCGATGAAGCCCACACACTCTCTTGGACCGAATTAAGAGAAAGAATGATCACCGAATACTTCCTACGCGACGAGACTCGAGGGCTCGAACAGGGTCTAAGGAATTTAAAAACGGTCGGGAACGACCTCGAAGCTTATAATCAACGGTTTATCGAACTAGTCTCAATGTGTCCAAATCTCACGACTCCCGAATCCCTAAGGGTCGAACTTTACATGGATGGCCTCCCTAAGAGCATTCAACACGGGGTAATAATATCCCAACCCCCTAACCTACAAGAGGCTTTAACAACGGCCCGCCAAACTTTAGGAACGACGAATGAAATGAAAGCACCGACACCAATGGTCGAGAGGCACCCGAGTAACAACAAAAGAAAATGGGAAGCCTCGCAACCAAGCAACCACAACAATAATAACATCTCCAAGAAGCCTTTCACCCTCGGCCGCAAGAAAGGCTATGCCGGAAAACTACCTTTTTGTAACGAATGCCACAAGCATCACTTTGAAGGATGTGGCAGGTTTCGCCACCGGCGCCAAGGAAGTGGTCACGTCGCCAAACGTTGTGGAAGTACCACCCCCGTCACTCGAATGATGCCCAACGCACACAGGACGGGTGCTTGTTTCGAATGTGGTCAACTGGGTCATTTTAGGAATGAATGCCCAAATAAGAAAATCAACCCCAACGCACGCCGTTGAACTTTCAACATCAACGCCTAGGATGCCCGAGACGACGATGGACTAGTCACGGGTACGTTTCTTCACAACAAACCGTATATTTCATACTTATTCGATTCGATTACCGCTAGACGTTTTACAACCGAGACCTTGACTTGTACTCTTTACATTCCACCTTTTTCCTCTAGATACTACTTAGGTAACGTAAGCGACCAACGGAAAGATACTGTGTGTCTATAAATTTTATCGGAGGATATGCGTTAAGAAATTGGACTCGACACCTATAGAACTAAGGAGCTCAGAACCTATTCGTTAGGGAGAAATTGTTTCCCTACAACTAGGTATAGATTATTGTGAACCGAGTAATTTTCGGTTGGAAACCGATACCCTCTTCCTCGTATCCATTACCTCATGATTATTTGCGTGGATCCCGTGTATTCCAAATCGACCTCCGTTCCGGTTATCATCAATTGGGGGTTAAGGGAGACGATGTCTCCTAAGCCATTTTTTTTTTCCGAACTCGCAACGTTAGTTGTAAATCTCTCTTAGTACCGTTTGATTTATTTAGGACTCCGTCCGTATTCGTGAACCTCCTAAACCACGTATGCAACTTATCTAGACAAATCTGTTATCGTATTTATGGATGACATCTTAACTTATTTAAGTAAAGAAGGAAAACGAACAACATCACCATCTTACGCTCGAACTTTTGAGAAAAGAGAAACTCTATACCAAATTCTCCGAGTGAGAATTTCTGTTGAACGAAGTCCAATTTTCTAGACCATGATGTTAATGGTCAAGGCATTACAATCAATCTCGAAATCAAGCCACATGTAATCAGGAAACTCTACCAACTCGGACTTGTATTCGTAAAAATCTTAGATCTCGTCTGTTATTACCAAAGATTCATTTATGACTTTTATCGTGTTACACGACTTTTAAACTCGTTAACTCACTAAGGAAAACTTTAAACCTCTCCGTGTTCGAACCTTGAACGTAATTTTGCATGCAAACCTTTCTAGCTAAATTCGTATAGCACATAACGGAACTCAATATGGAAATAATTCTACTTAAACGCCCGAAAGGCATACTCTCTCGACTCGAAATCAACGGAACTGAAATTCGTTATTTTTGCACGAAGAATTCGAATACATAATTGTTGATCCGATCAACTTTTCTCGTCATCACGTACCACACTACGTACCTCTGTTATTCCACCGTTACCGTCTGATATTACTGGAACTTAAGATAACCCGCAATCCAAGGATACATCACTCTTATTTGACATAACGTCCTTGTGTTTCTGATAATCGGCCAACTACTATTCAACCCCGAACTATACAACTACGTGTACTATCTCGATTTTCTTTCAAACTTCAACTTTTGACAACTAGATGCACAATACGGCGACCTTGAGATGTAAACTCATCCTATTCTAAGACCTCATTTCACTCCTATCTTTATCGCTCGCACTTCCGTTTAAGGAAACTCCTTGTGACATTTCTCCATGGATAGAGAAACTCCTCATATTACCTTAACATTCACCACGAGGGTGAATAGTCCTAACGAACATATTTCGAACCCTAACTGACTTGTTCAAACATATCTTAAGAGATTCTATTCCAGTACGGTGTATCTTCGTCATTTATCCTGTATCGAAATACTCGTTTCACTTCTAGTGTTACAAGAAACCTTGGGAACTCGCTTAGACACATGTACCGCGTATCTCCCACAACCGACGAACCGAGTAAACGTACGATTCAATCTTGGAAAGACATGTTACAGACTGGTATTGTCACCTTTAGTAGTTCCTCTTACAACGACAGCTATCACTCGTATATTAACGCCGCACCTCCGAAACCCTATATGACCGCAAATGTCATACCCCTGTTCATTTAACCAAAGCATGTGGCAAGCAAATCACCGAATCCGAACCCCATCAAGAAACAACAATTGAGATCGTTCAAGTCCGAGAAGGGCTCGAGATGACCCGTAGTCGCCAGAAGAGTTATACCAAACTTAGATGAAAACCTCACAAATCCCAGTGTGTAACCACGTAATATTGAGAACCTGCACCTTGGAAGGGTGTAATCCGTTTCGGGAATCAGGGAAAGTTAAACCCGCGACATGTTAACCCTTTTGAAACCTTGGGGCGTATTGGAACCGCTTCCTACCGTTTAGAACTTCCGACTAAATTAAGTTTCCGTTTACCCTACATTTCGTGTAACAAACTTAGAAACGTGTCCTGCGGAACAGGAACGTGCAATCCTGCTAGATACACCAACTATCGATGACAAACTTCTCTTCATAGGAAAACCAGTTGAAACCGGGGATCGTAAAACCAAACCTTAATACAACGTAAAACCCTGACTATCCAAATTCATGAGAACACTCAAGGACGTACCTACACTTATTCATATCATGAACAACGTAAAGTCTCGAGTAAGAGATATCGACTACTACTTCCAACTAAATTTCGGGACGAAATTTCTTTTGAGGTGTGGATAATGTAACATCCCGCGTTTTTCCGTTAAATTTATTTTAACACCGTCTTTTTTTTTAAATAATATCTTTCGTCATTTAATTTGGCATCTTTCGTTAACTAACGTTCATAATATCCTCGTTATTTAATTATAAAGTCATCCGTTACTCGAACGTTTTTAAAATATTCGTTGGGTTAATTCCCGCACCCGCTTTGAAACTCGAGGGACCGAGATTGCCAAATGGGCAAACTAGTTGACTAGGTCAACTAGTCAACCCACTTACCACATCCATTCATTTCATCTCCACCTCCCACCTTCATCCTCCTCTTTCTCTCTACTTCCCATTTTTGAACTCAAAACCCTCAAACATAAAATCATCATCTAAATCCGATTGGAGAAGCAAACATCAAAACAAATTACATTTTCGTGATCCTCTCTTCATCCTCTACATTTTGATACCAATATCATCAAGTTTGGGTAACATTTCTAAAACTCTAGATTTCTCTAAATTCGTGTTTTTGACTTGAAATGGTGTTAGTTAGTGTCTATGGCTCATTGTGATGTCGTGTGTGTAATTTATATGCTCGATCTCGTTGTTTTAGTGTAACTAGCATGAACTTGAATTTTGGTGCGTTGTTCTTGAATTTAGGATGATCATATGTTGTTAGATGTTAAAAGTTGATGTTTTAATTGTGTTACTAGCATCACTAGCTTCAATTTGATGTGTAGGTTGCCTTAGAAAACTTCATGAACTTGATTATTGATTTTGGTGAATTTGGGTTAGGGTTTGATGAACTTGAAATGGACTTTTGATGCATTGAATGCCATGGATTATTATTGGTAAGTGTTTAGTTGGATTGTATGCTTGATTACCTTCGAAACGGCATATCATTCACGTAAATTGGTTGCCCGAATCATTGAATTGCATTTATGAACTTGTATGCGGTTAATGTTAAGCATTAGATACGGTTTTGGTTGTTGTAATAGGTAGATTAATTGATGAGATGTGTTTATTAGTTTTCCTCGTCAAATTACCTTCCCCAACGGTATAAGATACTTGTCTTGATTGTTTGCGGATCATTAATGGTGATTTTGATATGAGTTTGTTTGGTTTTGATTGAGTAAATGCGTTTAGTTATTCTCCTTGTCAAATTACCTCTCTAATGATATATGATATGCGTTTTAAGTGTTTTCGGTGCATGAGATGTGTTAAATTGTATTTTGGTTCGTGACTTGGACCATTTTTCTGCAAACTGCATGTTTCCCAAATATTGCGCGCCGCGCATATACCCGCGCGCCGCGCAGAATTAGAAATCCCAGATGTTTGCCTTCGTGGTTAAGTTCTGACCAGGATTTACACTTGGGTGCGCGCCGCGCAACCCATAGCGCGCCGCGCATACTGCCCAGCTCATTTTGTCTTTGTTTTTCATGTCACAAAAATGTTTCCCGCTTTACTATAACCCCGTTTACCATGAAACTTGACTATTATGCTCGTATATGACTTCTCATCATGAGAAAATTGTCGGACACCCGACCCGACCCCGTTGACTTTGACTTTGACCAAGTTTGACTTTTAGTCAAACTTAACCAAACGATTATACAATCGTTCTAACATGCTTAACTACTTGTGTCGTGCATGAAACTTGACAAATTGATCCACGTGCTATATTAATCGAGTCGTAACGAGCCATAGGACTAATTGAACATCTTTGACCCTTCGTGACTATCGTTATTGATACAACCTATTTGTTTAGGTCAAGACTAGCATTGTTTCTTGCACGTTTACTTGTCGAAGTACTTTGTGGTTCGTGCATACAAGGTGAGATCATAGTCCCACTTTTTACTCTTTTGAACTTACTTTTGGGATGAGAAAACATAAACGATTCTTTTGAACTAAGTGAACACAAGAACGGGAAAACAAACATTCTACATACGAGTTTAGAACGAAAATCCTCAATCCGATTATCATTAGTTACATCAGATGGTGTAAGCGAGAACTTATGTTATATGGCCATATGGGTTTGACAACCCTCATCTTTGACGGTTCGCTACCGTTTACGGATGAAATATATTTTCGAGAATCAGTGTTTGTTCTAGCACTATTGATGGGGTATTCAACGGACGGAATGTTAAGTTTTGATAATTGGGTGCTCGTGAATATTAACTTTTAGAATGTGTTACTATTATTTCAACTTTGCAAACCTTGTGGTTCGACTTACTTACTTTTAATCACTTACTTACTTAAACCTATGATTTCACCAACGTTTTCGTTGACAGATTTCTATGTTTTTCTCAGGTCTTGCACGATATGTGATACATGCTTCCGCTCATTATTTGATACTTGCATTGGATGTCGAGTATACATGCATTTCATGGAGCGTCTTATGACTTTACTTTAAACCGTGTCGCCTAGATTTCATTTGTACTTATAACCTTGTAACTTAACTTTTGGTTGAACAATCCTTTTAAACTTTGGAAACAATCTTTATGTTGAAATGAAGGCGACATATTTTGGTCAAACGTTGTCATAAAGACTTCTGACCAGGCAATGGGACCTACGTAGACGACGCCGTCACTTGACGATTTGTCGGGGTCGCTACAGGTTCAAGCCCCGTCTTTGGCATATTTTTTGTGAAGGGCTTCTAAGGTAGTTTTTCATCTTTATTATTATTATTATTATTATTATTATTATTATTATTATTATTATTATTATTATTATTATTATTATTATTATTATTATTATTATTATTATTATTTATTGTTATTATTATTATTGTTACTATTAGTCATTGTTATTATTACTAGTATTAAAGTTATTATTATTATTATTACTAATAAAAGTATTAGTTACCATTTATTATTATTTTCATTAATATTAGTATTGGTATCATTTTATAATATTAGTATTATTGATCTATTTATAATTAATACTATCATTATTATCATTACTATTATTATAAGTAATATTATTAATTAGTATTAATATGATTATCATTATTAAGTATTGTTACCAAAAATTTTAATTTTAATTATTGTTATTATTAAACTTTTCATTTTTATTAAAACTGTTATCATTATTATTATTGTTACAAGTCTTAATATTATTAATAACATTTATCATTAATGAAATCATAAACACTATTATCGTTATTATTAATATTGAGTATTATTATTATCTTTACAAATATTATTTTAAGTATTATTATAATTACTATTTTTACAAACAAATGATATATATACATATATTTACACATAACATAATAAAATTTATATTCTTAACCATTTAGAATATATAAAATGAATATACGAAACTTATATGTTACTAATATAAAAGTGGCATAACTAATGAAAATATATATATATAAACTTATTCGATTACGAGTATATGTGTTAATATATATACTTGATATAGGTTCGTGAATCCGAGGACAACCCTACACTTGTTCAGTGCCATCATACTCGTAAAATACGAAATACAGTATCGTGAGTTTTCATAGCTCCCTTTTTATATATATTTTTGGGCTGAGAATACATGCGCAACTTTTATAAATGTTTTACATTTAGACACAAGTACTCAAACTTTTATGCTATATACATGCTTTGTCATGCTAAATCCCTGCCGTAATATCGTTAATTGCTGATGTATAAGATGCAAACTTAGTTATTGTGAGTAGCGCTACTGAGAGTGACGTCTCTAGTCAGTTGACCGTTGGTATTTGACTACATAATAATGATTCAACGACACGAATAACAAGTGTCACGGGGTAACTTTTGTTTAGTCGCGATATTACAAACTCGGCATTACTTTTAGATTGGTATTTCTATATCAATCAACACTTTATATTGATATTTCTATGTCAACTTATTAAATCTTGTGGTCTAACACTATTATTGAAATCATATTTATGATAAACCTATGAACTCACCAACCTTTTGGTTGACACTTTTTAGCATGTTTATTCTCAGGTCTTACATAATGCTTCCGCTGTGTATTTGCTAATTGAAAGCAACAATTCAACGAGTCATTCATGGATAATTTAAAGGACTTGCATTTGCTAATTTGATGGTGATTGCTTGCTATGCTTGGAGTCTTCATTACATATCATATCAATTAAAGACATTTAATGCGTTGTTTATTAAATACAATGTAATCTATTTATCTTCCGCTGCAAAACTCAATAAAACGTCTCATATAGAGTCGTTCTCGTTTGTACAACTGTGATTTGATATAATTAGTCACAAATACCCCAGGCCCTATTTGGGGGTGTGACAATTTGAGTTATCTAAACTTCGACAATCCTACTTCAGGTGACCTTTCTTGCCACAATTGTAGCATGTATATGTCTTCTTCTTTTTAGACTTCGGTTTACCATGATTGTGACTCCCACTTGGGCCACGTTCCGTTGATCTCCCTCCTGACACCAATAAGGCCTCCACTTGTCGTGAACCGACCTGTTTGTCCTCCTTGTTATTGCGTCGATTTTCTTCTTCTAGAATAGCAGCCGCAACTTCATCATAGAGTAGATACTCCGAGAGAACATTATTGGTTAAGTTAATAATGAGTTGATCATACGAATCAGGTAGACTCTGAAGTAAAAGTTCAGCACGTTCTTTTGGCTCTATATTGCAGCTTAATGAAGCGAGTTGAGAAAATAGAGTATTCAAAGAATTAATGTGCTTATTAACTGAAGTAGATTCATTCATGCGTAGCGCATAAAGTTTTCTCTTAAGAAATATCTTGTTGTGAAGTGATTTGGTCTCGTACAATTTTACGAGGTGATCCCAAATCTCTTTCGCCGTCTTCTTTTCTTCAATGCTAGACAAAACGCCATCTGCTAGTGCCAGATGAAGATTTGCGATAGCCTGGCCGTCCATCTCTTCTCATTTTTCATCAGTGACTTCGGCAGAACGTCCACTGATGGCTGCCAAACACTTATCCTTTCTCAGGATAGCTTTCATCTTTAGTTTCCATAACGAGAAGTTACTCCCGTTGAACTTTTCAATTTCAAATTTCGTAGACATTGCTATAATCACAATCTTCTTTTCGACAATACTATTTTTCTGAGAAATAGTACGCGGGAACTTTTATCGAGTGAAATTAATCTTACTTATTTTCTGATGTGGACGATCCACTCCCATGACAACCACAGAGCATACGATAAGTAAATTAATACACACTGGATATTAGAACCTTAGCTCTTGATACCACTTGTTGTGAAAAGCGACACCGAATTATAGCAAACCGCTAGTAATAATTGAAATAACGACAATAATAGGACACCGAGATTTAACGTGAAAAACCCCAATAGGGTAAAAACCACGGGAAAGGAAAGAAACGTTTCACTAAAATGAGTAATAGGAATTACACTTCTCTCTAATTACAAGGATAAGTACCAAGTTTTATATCTCTTGTAATTAGGAGATTTATTACTCACTAATTCTCTATTAAACCACTAGAACACACGAAGGAAGAATGTGTTGGGATGCATTTTGAAGCTTATATCACCCTGTATTTATAGCAAAATGGAATGGCATCATGGTAAATATTTTGTAGACAACTTGGTTAGTGAGATATGAAGATTCACAAAGTCTTCAAATATTTCGGCTAGATTGTAAAACATGGCAGGTGATTTAGCCAGCCATCTACCAACCAATTTATTATTCAATTATCCATCAACCAATTTATTATTTCAATAGCACTAAGTCTACATTCTACAAAATTTAAAGAAACAATAAAAGAAAAATTAATAGTATTACTTTCATTTGATTATAAGTGTCTACATAACTTTTACACATAGTTTTAAAAATTCTCATTAATTTTATTTTTCTCTTCTTTTAAAAATAACTCTTTCTAATTAAGTAAAAAATATAAATATAAAGTTGACAACTTATATCATCAAATATCCTAAAATTGAGACGCAAAGAGTAGCAAATAATTTAAAAAATATACAGTAATATACATATTGGGAACTTCTTGGCTAACTGAAAGATCCTAAATGATTCGGAAAATCATATCTGGTCGGATCTTATTTTCCAAAGTGTCAAAATCTTGAAATCCCACCTCTAAAAATTAAATGGGTCCTCTTAAAACCACAATTTTCCAATTTTTCATTCTCAAAAGACTTTTGATTTCAAATTCAAAATGGGTGTTATTGTAGAACCAGTCCCTCATCCTCTTCATGTTCTTGCAGTTGATGACAGTAATCTTGACAGAAAATTGATTGAAAGATTGCTAAAGACTTTTTCTTATCATGGTACAAATACTATCCATTTATTATTATTATTATCGATTACTGATTTATGATGTGAAATGAAAAAAGGGTTTGATTAAAAGCATTTGTATTTGTTAGTTACTGCTGTGGATTCTGGAAGTAAGGCTTTGGAGTTTTTGGGTCTGCAAGATGTTGACAAATTCTCTTCTTTTTCTCCTAACCCAGTATGAATCTTTCCTTTAATAGTAGTATCTGTTTTTATTTATTTGATATCCTACTGTTAACCAATAACAAGTCAATGTTTGACTTCAGTGATCATATGACAATTTTGAATCTTATAAAATTTAAAAGAAGTATTAATTGTGTTTGGGTGAACTTATTGATTTAGATCTCCCAAAATTGTTTATCTGTTTTGAGTTTGTAATAGATTAAGTTTGACTGCCAAAAGTCAAATTCAAAACTTCTCTATATTTAAACTGTAATTTGGTTGGGTAGAGGCATGTTGATCCTTATACTGAATTTATTTTGTTCTTGAATTAATTCAGGAAGTTGAGGTGAATTTGATTATTACGGATTATTGTATGCCTGGTATGACTGGTTATGAGTTACTAAGAAAGATCAAGGTGAGATTTGGTCTTATTTAGCTAATTATTTTATTAAAATATCGTTTCATTTTCGAGTATGGTTATTTTAGATCTTGGTTCATCTGTTCTCGAATTAAGGTTGCACCAATGTACGCCTCGGTCTCTGAAATATGTACCAACCTTAAATGTTGTGTTGCTTTCAGGAATCAACGTCGCTAAAAGATATACCAGTTGTGATCATGTCTTCCGACAATATCCCAACAAGGATAAATAGGTGAGTCAAAATTTACATATCACATCAACATTTTACCGTTACCGATAGCGGTGTTCATAGGTTCGGTTTTTGATTTTCTCTGTTTATTTGGTTCGGTTTGGTAAATTTTGGAGGTGAAACCGAAACCGAATTCAAAACGAAACCGAACCGAAAACAATTTCGAATTCTCGTCGGTTCGGGTTAAAGCTGAAAAAACCTGAAAAATCATAATCTGACCAAAATAATCATAACAAATCGATTATAATTCGACTTTTCAATTTAAGGTCGATTATTCGTCAATATATATTGATATTAATAATTTAATATATTATTTATTGAATTCGGCTTTTGCTTAAACCGATTTCGAAAAAGTAAAACCCAACCGAAAATCAAATTTAAAATTTGAAACCTAACCGAAAACTGAATTAAAATTCAGTTTGTTTTTTTTGGTTTTCATACGGTTTGGTTTTCAGATTAATGGTTTGAAACCAAGCATTGAACACCTACTGATTACCATTTTAAGAATCTCGTATACTATTTGAAAATTCGGGTAACTTTTCATAGAAGCTATGAAAAGTTAATAACGAAATTACAAGTTGAATAAAGTCATTTTTTTTATCAGATGCTTAGAAGAAGGAGCAAAGGAGTATTTCCTCAAACCAGTGAGATTGTCCGATGTTGACAAGTTAAAACCGTATCTGTCAAACAACAAAAGGGCTTCGACCGATGAGGAAGAATTTGTTTTAAACGACAAATCTAGAGCAAGATGATGTGTAAGCATGGTGCGAGAATAAAGAAGTAAAACAGATTTTTTTTAAGGATCAATCTTGCTAACGTTGTTATGTGAGGTTTTTCTATTTCTATAATATATATATCACGAAGAAATTGGTAATACTCAGTCATTTGTTCTGCAAATTGTCTATTTGTTATTGGTTTGTTTTGTTTGGTTGTACTCGTCTATTCTGTGTCGTATATATATATATGGTTGCCGGCGCATAATAATTTCAAGCTCAGTTCATTGTTTTCAGATCAAAAAAATTGCTGTTTCGTTTTAATTGCCTTAGAATATAAATATTGCAGGCTATTTATGCTGCTGCAATTTGTTAGTAGCTGTTATTTGCTGCATTTGAATGTCAATCTAATGGACAGCAAAAGAGTTGAATATTCTGGGTTATCTTTTGCTCATTGAAGTTCATTTAAAGATAAATAAAATCTGCATAGTTATGTTTTTGACTGGCCTAGTTATGTTCAAAATCTGGAATTTGCAGTATATGCTTGTTAGAGGCTTAGAGCTAAACGATTTGGACCTGGAAATTTAAATTCTCACTCTTGAAATAGCTAACAGTACATTCACATAATCAATATGGCTTAAACTTGATGGTTGGTGGCTTATGTCAAGTATGTTTTCTCTGGTTGGTGGCTTATGTCAAGTATGTTTTCTCTCCTGCATTTTTTGATCACAGATTAATCTCGAATATAGATGCGCTGATCAGGAAAAAAAAAAACAACAACTGAAAACCGGTTCTGACAAGAACCGGATCCGGTTCCTGGATCCGAACCGATTCTAACGGTCGAGTGCAACCGGTTTTTTCCGTATAAAAACCGGATTTTTGGAACTGGTTTAGTGGACAGCAATTTAGAAAAAAGATCCATTACTAGCCCTTCTTTTGCAGATTTTTGAACATTTTTGGACCATTTTACCCCCCACAAGTGTAGTATAAATAGATGGTATTTGTTTGATTTGAAAACACGCCACCTCTTTCTCTCAAATATCTCTAAATACTCTCTAATTATACTATAATTACTCTGAACTCTACTTACTAATCCTATAAGAGATAATTCACAAGTTTTTGCTTCCGGTTCCGCTTCCCTTGGAACATCTCCAATGCGTTACATTGATAACGATGTTCACCACATTAAACCAACTAATTGAAAAGGTGACGGTTGCTCTAATTTCGACTTGCGCATAATGAACGATAATCAAGAAAGAGCTCGATGTAGCCTTGTAGGAGATGTCTGAAGTTCCTTTCAAGTTCGGGTAACTCTTCGTTAAGAAAAACATCTTGAACGAACATGTAAAGGAACCGTTGAACAAGGTCCGACACAACCTCCACTTGGTCCAGATGGTTCGGTTTCTTTATACAATCCTGAAGCCCTTTGGAAAGATTTTACAAGGTTTCTCATTCAACAAGGGCTTCTTTTCAACCACTGCGACAATCAAAGCTTATGGAGATGATTCAGAATCGATACAACCGCGATATAACAATGTAAGTCGTACTACTCTAAGACGTGACACTTTTAATATATCGAAAAAGCTAAACATTATATAATTGAAGTTTTTCGACATATAAATATAATGTCTCTATAATTTGTGATGTTTGGACCGCACTTTAAGTAGGAGAGTTGGGTGAATGGTATGGTAGTATATCCTTGTTGGCGATTCTTCGAAGGTAGTAAGATTATAATTGTACATAAGTGTATGAGTTGAATGTGAGTAATTGAGAGTGTGTAAGAACATGATTCTTCCACAGATTGTGCATTCCTATTTATAGAGGAAAATGACTCGTTCTAGGGTTTTGACCAACTCTCAGTGCTCTATAATCGATTTCCAAAGCAATCATAGAAATATTTAGTTGACTTTCTATTTCTGTTTACTGAGCTAAGAAAGTAAAATTGTTTACTTTCTTTTTAGTCCTTTGAGTGGTAAACATTAGTGGAGTTTTCTCGCTTAGTAGCATAGCTTAGACCGATGTATTTCATGACTTAGTTTTATACATTTGGTCTTGGTAAATGTTGTAGTGACCCGAACTTTTCCATGTTTATATATATTAATTGAGATTGATATTTACATGATTAAATGTTTTCAACATGTTAAGCAATCAAACTTTTTATGACTTGATTAATTGAAATATGTTTCATATAGACAATTGACCACCCAAGTTGACCGGTGATTCACGAACGTTAAAACTTGTAAAAACTATATGATGACATATTTATGGATATATATATATATATAGTTAACATGATACTATGATAAGTAAACATATCATTAAGTATATTAACAATGAACTACATATGTAAAAACAAGACTACTAACTTAATGATTTTTAAACGAGACATATATGTAACGATTATCATTGTAAAGACATTTAATGTATATATATCATATTAAGAGATATTCATACATGATAATATCATGATAATATAATAATTTAAAATCTCATTTGATATTATAAACATTGGGTTAACAACATTTAACAAGATCGTTAACCTAAAGGTTTCAAAACAACACTTACATGTAACGACTAACGATGACTTAACGACTCAGTTAAAATGTATATACATGTAGTGTTTTAATATGTATTTATACACTTTTGAAAGACTTCAATACACTTATCAAAATACTTCTACTTAACAAAAATGCTTACAATTACATCCTCGTTCAGTTTCATCAACAATTCTACTCGTATGCACCCGTATTCATACTCGTACAATACACAGCTTTTAGATGTATGTACTATTGGTATATACACTCCAATGATCAGCTCTTAGCAGCCCATGTGAGTCACCTAACACATGTGGGAACCATCATTTGGCAACTAGCATGAAATATCTCATAAAATTACAAAAATATGAGTAATCATTCATGACTTATTTACATGAAAACAAAATTACATATCCTTTATATCTAATCCATACACCAACGACCAAAAACACCTACAAACACTTTCATTCTTCAATTTTCTTCATCTAATTGATCTCTCTCAAGTTCTATCTTCAAGTTCTAAGTGTTCTTCATATATTCTACAAGTTCTAGTTACATAAAATCAAGAATACTTTCAAGTTTGCTAGCTCACTTCCAATCTTGTAAGGTGATCATCCAACCTCAAGAAATCTTTGTTTCTTACAGTAGGTTATCATTCTAATACAAGGTAATAATCATATTCAAACTTTGGTTCAATTTCTATAACTATAACAATCTTATTTCAAGTGATGATCTTACTTGAACTTGTTTTCGTGTCATGATTCTGCTTCAAGAACTTCGAGCCATCCAAGGATCCGTTGAAGCTAGATCCATTTTTATCTTTTCCAGTAGGTTTATCCAAGGAACTTAAGGTAGTAATGATGTTCATAACATCATTCGATTCATACATATAAAGCTATCTTATTCGAAGGTTTAAACTTGTAATCACTAGAACATAGTTTAGTTAATTCTAAACTTGTTCGCAAATAAAAGTTAATCCTTCTAAATTGACTTTTAAAATCAACTAAACACATGTTCTATATCTATATGATATGCTAACTTAATGATTTAAAACCTGGAAACACGAAAAACACCGTAAAACCGGATTTACGCCGTCGTAGTAACACCGCGGGCTGTTTTGGGTTAGTTAATTAAAAACTATGATAAACTTTGATTTAAAAGTTGTTATTCTGAGAAAATGATTATTATTATGAACATGAAACTATATCCAAAAATTATGGTTAAACTCAAAGTGGAAGTATGTTTTCTAAAATGGTCATCTAGACGTCGTTCTTTCGACAGAAATGACTACCTTTACAAAAACGACTTGTAACTTATTTTTCTGACTATAAACCTATACTTTTTCTGTTTAGATTCATAAAATAGAGTTCAATATGAAACCATAGCAATTTGATTCACTCAAAACGGATTTAAAATGAAGAAGTTATGGGTAAAACAAGATTAGATAATTTTTCTCATTTTACCTACGTGAAAATTGGTAACAAATCTATTCCAACCATAACTTAATCAACTTGTATTGTATATTATGTAATCTTGAGATACCATAGACACGTATACAATGTTTCGACCTATCATGTCGACACATCTATATATATTTCGGAACAACCATAGACACTCTATATGTGAATGTTGGAGTTAGCTATACAGGGTTGAGGTTGATTCCAAAATATATATAGTTTGAGTTGTGATCAATACTGAGATACGTATACACTGGGTCGTGGATTGATTCAAGATAATATTTATCGATTTATTTCTGTACATCTAACTGTGGACAACTAGTTGTAGGTTACTAACGAGGACAGCTGACTTAATAAACTTAAAACATCAAAATATATTAAAAGTGTTGTAAATATATTTTGAACATACTTTGATATATATGTATATATTGTTATAGGTTCGTGAATCAACCAGTGGCCAAGTCTTACTTCCCGACGAAGTAAAAATCTGTGAAAGTGAGTTATAGTCCCACTTTTAAAATCTAATATTTTTGGGATGAGAATACATGCAGGTTTTATAAATGATTTACAAAATAGACACAAGTACGTGAAACTACATTCTATGGTTGAATTATCGAAATCGAATATGCCCCTTTTTATTAAGTCTGGTAATCTAAGAATTAGGGAACAGACACCCTAATTGACGCGAATCCTAAAGATAGATCTATTGGGCCTAACAAACCCCATCCAAAGTACCGGATGCTTTAGTACTTCGAAATTTATATCATATCCGAAGGGTGTCCCGGAATGATGGGGATATTATTATATATGCATCTTGTTAATGTCGGTTACCAGGTGTTCACCATATGAATGATTTTTATCTCTATGTATGGGATGTGTATTGAAATATGAAATCTTGTGGTCTATTGTTACGATTTGATATATATAGGTTAAACCTATAACTCACCAACATTTTTGTTGACGTTTAAAGCATGTTTATTCTCAGGTGAATATTAAGAGCTTCCGCTGTTGCATACTAAAATAAGGACAAGATTTGGAGTCCATGTTTGTATGATATTGTGTAAAAACTGCATTCAAGAAACTGATTTCGATGTAACATATTTGTATTGTAAACCATTATGTAATGGTCGTGTGTAAACAGGATATTTTAGATTATCATTATTTGATAATCTACGTAAAGCTTTTTAAACCTTCATTTATAAAATAAAGGTTATGGTTTGTTTTAAAAATGAATGCAGTCTTTGAAAAATGTCTCATATAGAGGTCAAAACCTCGCAACGAAATCAATTAATATGGAACGTTTTTAATCAATAAGAACGGGACATTTCAGTTGGTATCCGAGCGTTGGTCTTAGAGAACCAGAATTTTGCATTAGTGTGTCTTATCGAGTTTGTTAGGATGCATTAGTGAGTCTGGACTTCGACCGTGTTTACTTGAAAAATGATTGCTTAACAAATTTTGTTGGAAACTATATATTTTTAACATGTGAATATTATGTGATATATTAATCTCTTAACGCGTTTGATATTATGTAATAGATGTCTACCTCTAGAACAAGTCCCATTGACTCACCTAATAATAACGAAGAGTCAAATGTAAATTGGAATGATTCGTGGACAGATTCACAAGTTCCCGAAGAGGAACCGGAAGAAGAGTCGGAACCGGAAGAAGAATCGGAACCGGATGAAGAAATAGAACCGGTGGGGAAAATAATAAAACGGTTAAGTAAAAGAAAATCATCAACCAACCAACCAAGGTTAATTATGGTCAATGGTGTTTCCGCCAAGGAAGCAAAATATTGGGAGGATTACCAATTCTCCGATGAATCGGATTCCGACGAGAATTCTGATGATGTTATAGAAATTACCCCAACTGAATTTAAAAAGGCAAAAGAAAATAATAAGGGAAAGGGCATAAAAATAGAGAAATCTAATTCCAACCCCGATGAACTTTATATGTATCGTCAACCCCCGAAGTCCTTAAGTTGTAATAATGACCCGGGAACCTCTAAACCTCCAGGTTTTTCTAAACCAATGTGGATAACGACGGCTCGTATTAGGGGAACATCATATATCCCTAGAAACTTGGCAAAACGAACCAAAACCGAAGAAGAAGAAACAAGCGAGTCGGAATAAGATAGTTGTATTCGTGTGGTGTAATATATGTAATATAGTGTTCTTATGCTTTATGATATATGTAAAAATTGCTTGTATTAATAAGTATTTTTTTTATGAATCTAACTCTTGTCTATTTTACAGTATAAAAACACAAAATGGATAGACAACCCAATATTTTAAGAGACCTATCCGGAGACATGATTGATGAAATCTTGTCTAGAGTCGGTCAGAATTCTTCGGCACAACTATTTAAGGCGAGATCAGTTTGTAAGACATTCGAAGAACGTTCCAAGAATGCCTTGGTTTATAAAAGGCTTTCGTTCGAAAGATGGGGGATATCACATTGGAAAATCCATAAGTTACGATGTGTTTACTTTGACGCATATATTGCGGGGAACCCAAATGCTATTTTACGCAATGGGTTAAGAAATTATTTTGACTCAATATATCCGAATATTGGACTTCGTGATTTAGAAAAAGCGGCTAACATGCAACATAAAGAAGCATGTTATGCTTACGGATTAGTAATGTTCGCTTCTCACCAAAGTGAGAACAAGAACATCGGGCTACAACTATTAAACAAAACGTTCCCACAAGTGACGGAGTCGGTAATTGGGGTAAGAAATGAGGTTTTTAGATTGTTACGGGACTGTTGGACATTACGTAACCCTCGTCCCTTTGATGACGTTACAACACGCTGTCTTATCAACGGCCATAACGGTTATGTTCCACAAGACCAAGGATGGGAAGTAATCCTAGTAAAACCAGAATGCATGACTTGTTTCTGGACGTATGAATTACGTGTCTTTATTGCCTTTGCTGAACGACTTGTGTACTAGCTAGAATTATCTTCACAACCATCTTGTATCAAATTTATTGTGTGCTATATTTCATGCTATATGTAAAATAAGCGGTATTGTAAGTTTGTAAAATATTGTGTAAAAGTTTGAACGCGAAATATTATTATAATCAGTTTTTCATATAGAATTGTAGTAGTTGAATTGTATATTAGCTACTAAGTATGAACTTAACGGGTAGGTACTACCCGAATTTAAACTTATAAAACGCTAATATGAAGAAAAAGCTTTTATAAATGAGTTCATATTATGCTACGAAATACTATTAACTACTCTTAATATTCTGTATGATTAACTTGTTCCATTTGACTATTTTGAAGGAAATGGCACCGACTACTCGACACACCGTGAATATGAATGAAGAGGAATTCCGTACTTTTCTAGCTTCAAACATAGCCACAGTACAGGCTGCGCTACATACCAACAATAACCTTGGATCTAGCAGTACAGAAAATTGTGTAGGATGCACCTACAAAGAATTCACTGCCTGCAAACCTTTGGAATTTGATGGAACCGAAGGACCGATCAGATTGAAACGGTGGACCGAGAAGGTCGAATCGGTGTTTGCCATAAGTAAGTGTACTGAAGAGGACAAAGTAAAGTACGCTACGCATACCTTCACAGGTTCTGCGTTAACATGGTGGAATACCTATCTAGAGCAAGTGGGACAAGACGATGCGTACGCACTACCGTGGTCAGCATTCAAGCACTTGATGAACGAGAAGTACCGTCCCAGAACTGAGGTCAATAAGCTCAAGACAGAACTTAGAGGGTTACGAACCCAAGGATTTGATATTACCACGTACGAAAAACGATTCACAGAATTGTGCCTATTGTGTCCGGGAGCATTCGAAGATGAGGAAGAGAAGATCGACGCGTTTGTGAAAGGATTACCGGAAAGAATCCAAGAAGCTATAAGTTCACACGAGCCCGCCTCCATACAACAGGCATGTAGAATGGCACACAAACTAGTGAACCAGATTGAAGAAAGAATTAAAGAACAGACTGCTGAAGAGGCCAATGTGAAGCAAGTCAAAAGAAAGTGGGAGGAAAACGGTGATAAGAATCACCAATACAACAACAACAGTAATTACAACAATAATCGCAACAATTATCCCAACAATCGCAACATCAATCGCAACTACAACAAACGGCCCAACAACAACAACAACAACAACAACAACAACAACAACAACAACAGCAACTACAACAATCATCCCAACAACAATAATAACCGCAACAACAACAACAATCAGAAGCAGCTATGCCAAAGGTGTGAAAAGTATCACTCGGGGTTCTGCACCAAATTTTACAACAAGTGTAAAAGAAATGGTCATAGCGCGGTGAAGTGTGAGGTCTACGGACCAGGGGTTAATAGAACGAAAGGAACAAATGGTGTCGGAACGAGTAATGGCGGATCAAGTAGTGTCGGAGCAAGTTATGCCAATGTAGTTTGTTATAAATGTGGAAAACCGGGCCACATTATTAGAAATTGCCCGAACCAGGAGAACACGAATGGACAAGGCCGCGGAAGAGTTTTCAATATTAATGCGGCAGAGGCACAGGAAGACCCGGAGCTTGTTACGGGTACGTTTCTTATTGACAATAAATCTGCTTACGTTTTATTTGATTCGGGTGCGGATAGAAGCTATACGAGTAGAGATTTTTGTGCTAAATTAAGTTGTCCATTGACGCCTTTGGATAGTAAATTTTTACTCGAATTAGCAAATGGTAAATTAATTTCAGCAGATAATATATGTCGGAATCGAGAAATTAAACTGGTTAGCGAAACATTTAAGATTGATTTGATACCAGTAGAGTTAGGGAGTTTTGATGTGATAATCGGTATGGACTGGTTGAAAGAAGTGAAAGCAGAGATCGTTTGTTACAAAAATGCAATTCGCATTATACGAGAAAAAGGAAAACCCTTAATGGTGTACGGAGAAAAGGGCAACACGAAGCTACATCTTATTAGTAATTTGAAGGCACAAAAACTAATAAGAAAAGGTTGCTATGCTGTTCTAGCACACGTCGAGAAAGTACAAACTGAAGAAAAGAGCATCAATGATGTTCCCATTGCAAAAGAATTTCCCGATGTATTTCCGAAAGAATTACCGGGATTACCCCCACATCGATCCGTTGAATTTCAAATAGATCTTGTACCAGGAGCTACACCAATAGCTCGTGCTCCTTACAGACTCACACCTAGCGAGATGAAAGAACTGCAAAGCCAATTACAAGAACTTTTAGAGCGTGGTTTCATTCGACCAAGCACATCACCGTGGGGAGCTCCTGTTTTGTTTGTCAAGAAGAAAGATGGTACATTCAGGTTGTGTATCGACTACCGAGAGTTGAACAAACTTACCATCAAGAACCGCTACCCACTACCGAGAATCGACGACTTATTTGATCAACTACAAGGCTCGTCTGTTTATTCAAAGATTGACTTACGTTCCGGGTATCATCAATTGCGGGTGAAAGAAGATGATATTCCAAAGACTGCTTTCAGAACACGTTACGGTCATTACGAGTTTATGGTCATGCCGTTTGGTTTAACTAATGCACCAACTGTGTTCATGGACCTTATGAACCGAGTGTGTGGACCATACCTTGACAAGTTTGTCATTGTTTTCATTGATGACATACTTATTTACTCAAAGAATGACCAAGAACACGGTGAACATTTGAGAAAGGTGTTAGAAGTATTGAGGAAGGAAGAATTGTACGCTAAGTTTTCAAAGTGTGCATTTTGGTTGGAAGAAGTTCAATTCCTCGGTCACATAGTGAACAAAGAAAGTATTAAGGTGGATCCGGCAAAGATAGAAACTGTTGAAAAGTGGGAAACCCCGAAAACTCCGAAACACATACGCCAATTTTTAGGACTAGCTGGTTACTACAGAAGGTTCATCCAAGACTTTTCCAGAATAGCAAAACCCTTGACTGCATTAACGCATAAAGGGAAGAAATTTGAATGGAAGGATGAACAAGAGAAAGCGTTTCAGTTATTGAAGAAAAAGCTAACTACGGCACCTATATTGTCATTGCCTGAAGGGAATGATGATTTTGTGATTTATTGTGACGCATCAAAGCAAGGTCTCGGTTGTGTATTAATGCAACGAACGAAGGTGATTGCTTATGCGTCTAGACAACTGAAGATTCACGAGCAAAATTATACGACGCATGATTTGGAATTAGGCGCGGTTGTTTTTGCATTAAAGACTTGGAGGCACTACTTATATGGGGTCAAAAGTGTTATATATACCGACCACAAAAGTCTTCAACACATATTTAATCAGAAACAACTGAATATGAGGCAGCGTAGGTGGATTGAATTATTGAATGATTACGACTTTGAGATTCGTTACCACCCGGGGAAGGCAAATGTGGTAGCCGATGCCTTGAGCAGGAAGGACAGAGAACCCATTCGAGTAAAATCTATGAATATAATGATTCATAATAACCTTACTACTCAAATAAAGGAGGCGCAACAAGGAGTTTTAAAAGAGGGAAATTTAAAGGATGAAATACCCAAAGGATCGGAGAAGCATCTTAATATTCAGGAAGACGGAACCCGGTATAGGGCTGAAAGGATTTGGGTACCAAAATTTGGAGATATAAGAGAAATGGTACTTAGAGAAGCTCATAAAACTAGATACTCAATACATCCTGGAACGGGGAAGATGTATAAGAATCTCAAGAAACATTTTTGGTGGCCGGGTATGAAAGCCGATGTTGCTAAATACATAGGAGAATGTTTGACATGTTCTAAGGTCAAAGCTGAGCATCAGAAACCATCAGGTCTACTTCAACAACCCGAAATCCCAGAATAGAAATGGGAAAACATTACCATGGATTTCATCACTAAATTTCCAAGGACTACAAGTGGTTTTGATACTATTTGGGTAATAGTTGATCGTCTCACCAAATCAGCACACTTCCTGCCAATAAGAGAAGATGACAAGATGGAGAAGTTAGCACGACTGTATTTGAAGAAAGTCGTCTCCAGACATGGAATACCAATCTCTATTATCTCTGATAGGGATGGCAGATTTATTTCAAGATTCTGGCAGACATTACAGTAAGCATTAGGAACTCGTCTAGACATGAGTACTGCCTATCATCCACAAACTGATGGGCAGAGCGAAAGGACAATACAAACGCTTGAAGACATGCTACGAGCATGTGTTATTGATTTCGGAAACAGTTGGGATCGACATCTACTGTTAGCAGAATTTTCCTACAACAACAGCTACCATTCAAGCATTGAGATGGCGCCGTTTGAAGCACTTTATGGTAGAAAGTGCAGGTCTCCGATTTGTTGGAGTGAAGTGGGGGATAGACAGATTACGGGTCCGGAGATTATACAAGAAACTACCGAGAAGATCATCCAAATTCAACAACGGTTGAAAACCGCCCAAAGTCGACAAAAGAGCTACGCTGACATTAAAAGAAAAGATATAGAATTTGAAATTGGAGAGATGGTCATGCTTAAATGTGACGCCCCGTACTAAATCATCATGTACGGACCATCATCAACAGGATCATTACAAGGTTAAGTACTATATGCGTTTTCAAAACAGAGTTTGCATTCATTAATAAAAGTGACGTCATAACATACGTCAATTGTTTTACAAATCAAAGTATGCTTCACTAAGTAGAAGCATTAAATAAGTGTACGTGACCATAATGGTCGTTACATAACATAAGTTCATAAGTAAAAAGTTTGAATGCAAGATAAGTAGTCATGCGATAACAACTCTAGGCAGCGGGTTCTACAGCACGACTAGTAAGATAGCGGAAGCGACTTCAAGCACCTGAGAAAATACATGCTTAAAAAGGTCAACACAAAGGTTGGTGAGCTATAGTTTAAGTATAACAGTAATGTAAGTAGGCCACGAGATTTCAGTGCTACAACGAGCGTTTCAAAAGTATGTAAAAGTATATGCTTAACCGTGGGCACCCGGTAACTAACTTAACGTTTAATGTACCCCCTTAAAGTGCACTTGGCAAGTGCGTATAACCTCGAAGTATTAAACACTCGTTAAATGCTAGCGCTACTAGCCCGAGTGGGGATGTCAAACCCTATGGATCCATATCTAAGATTCGCGTTCACGGTTCAAAAACCAATGATTAAACGTTACCGAGCTAAAGGGAATGTTTCTGCCGTTATATAACCCACACATATATAAAGTTTAAGTACTCGTGCCTAGTATGTAAAACATAAAATCCGCATGTATTCTCAGTTCCCAAAATAAGTTAAAGTAAAAAGGGAATGCTATAACTCACAATGATTAGTAGTAATGGTAAGGTAGTAGTCGGAAAGTGGTGTGCAAGTAACGGTCCAAACGTCCTCAACCTAAGTCAAATAGCACTAAGTCAATAAGTCGTCTCAAAAGGTTTACAAGTACGTAATTAAGGTCATAAGGGTCATCATCAATCATCATTAAACAAAAGGTAACAAGTAAGACTCGTTTATGAAAGTCGTTTAAAACAAAGGCTGACTTCGGTCAGTCACCACGGCCTCTACCCTTACTGAATTAAGGTGAGACCAGTGGTCATGGCTCCGTCTATGAGTCCCTTAAGTGTGGTAAAATTTACAGAAGCAAACTCGTCTTGGTTTGACCGTGGCGACGGTCTAAGTGCGAGTAGGTCAGAAATTTCTGCACAACGTTAAAGGACATGGTAACGATCGGAGGGCCATAAATCCTAAACCGTAACTCGGATTAAGACGAGTCCTATATGAAAAGTTATCTACTCAAAAAGTTCTATCTAAAAATCAAGGTTAGAACAGCCCAGGTCTACTGGTCTGTTCCAGAAGCATCAGGTCAGTAGGTTTTGGACAGAACAGTGGGTTTTGGAGAGTTCCGGTTGTCTCGGTGCTTGATGTTCATCACGGTTCTCATCCTTGATGCGTATAGCTTCAAGTGTACAACTCGTTGATGTGTTAACATCATTTTGACCAAGGTTTGTCCATCATAACTCAAGTGCAAGTGTTGTAAGTGTTTGATGAACCAAGGTTACATGTAAGTTTATGAACAAGTTCATGAACACTAAGAAAGATCACAACCAAGTGTTGGATCCATGATACTTGCACCAAAGTGTAAGCTCTTGTTGGTTTCATGTCCTTGTTCAAATGTGTAGTAAGCAACTAACAATAAGAAATAAAGAAAATGAATGATAAGCCTAAACCAACCATGAAGGTGGTATTCTAGTAACATACAACAAACAAGAACACGAGTAACAATTATAAAGATTATAAACTTTAAATCTTTTGAAACAAAATAAAGTAGAAAACTAACTAAATAAGAAAATGGTTCATAGTTGCTCATACTTTTAAAGATTCAACCCAAGTTGATCTTTAAGTGAAGTAACTTTAAAGTTACTTCAAGAACTACAAGTAATGAGTTTATACAACTATGAACTTTAATCTTTTGAAACAAAATATGTAGAACATAACTAGATAGATTATGTTCTTGATGTTCTTGTTATAACAAGATAAAGATGAAGAATCAAAACTAGAAAGTTTGATCTTGTAACTTAGTAAATAAAGACAAGTAAGTAAGTAAATAATAACTAGTAACTTACAAGTAATCAACCTTAAACAAGAACAAGTAACAATTTAACAACAAAGAATGATGATGAAGATGGATTGGAAATCGGTTTTGGTTGAAGAAAAAGAAGAGAAATAAAGTTCATACACTTACAAGAACTAGAGAAAGTTTGAGAGAAAATGAAGCAAGTTTGTGTGTGTGTATTTGAGAGGGAAATGCAAGTAAGTTGTGAATGAAAAATGGAAACCAAAACACCACTAAATGTGGCCAAGGGATTCGGCATTCTGCAGCAAAAACAAGGGGAAGAGGTTTGTTTGTTGGTCACTTGAATGAAAAGCTTGAAAAAGTTGGATACTTAGAGGTGCATGCATGGGGAGAAGTTGTAACAAGATTCCTACAAGTATTAACTAACTAGTTACACTCCTAAGTGATACTTACACATGAAAGAGTGGGCTAGTCAAGTCCATTTAAAAGGTAGGGTGGGCTTACAAGTCTTAATTCATGAGTCCATTAACTAATCAAAGCCCAAGTTCAATTAATTAACAATTAAACCCAATTAAAGCCCAAGTAACTAACTAATAGCCTTAGTTAATTAAAATGATTAATAAATTTAATCATGAATGTAAATAATATCTAAAAATATTATTCGTGAAAGTTCCGGGTGTTACAAAGACATTTCGGGCATTTAAAGTTCAAGTACGGGCAATTAAAGCAACATGTAAATGTAATAACATACATTCGTTTAATCAAGCGTATTAATAATAATAATTATTAATAAATAACGTTGGAAAAACCAGGGTCGTTACATTACCCACCTGTTAAAGAAAATTTCGTCCCGAAATTTAAGCTGAAGTAGATGGAGGAGTCGGGAAAAGATGAGGATATTTCCGCATCATTTGATCCTCTCGTTCCCAAGTAAACTCAGGTCCTCGTTTGGCATTCCATCGTACTCGTACAATCGGAATCTTGTTGCGTTTCAAAGTTTTGATCTCACGATCCATAATCTCAACAGGTTCCTCCACAAAGTGGAGTTTGTCATCAATAGTAAGTTCTTCCAATGGTATGATGAGTTCGGGTGCAGCAAGACACTTCTTCAAGTTTGACACATGGAAGGTAGGATGAACTGAGCTCAATTGTGCTGGTAGATCCAAACGGTATGCAACTGGTCCAACACGTTCCAAGATCTCGAATGGACCAATGTATTGTGGGTTCAACTTTCCACGTTTTCCAAAACGGATCACACCTTTCCAAGGTGCAACCTTCAACATTACACGATCACCAACATTAAATTCAAAGTCTTTCCGTTTAAGATCGGCATAGCTCTTTTGGCGATCACGGGCAGTCTTAAGTCTAGCTTGGATCTGAGCAATCTTCTCCGTGGTTTCATGAACTACCTCGGGTCTGGTGATTTGCTTTTCGCCTACTTCGGCCCAACAAATAGGAGATCGGCACTTACGACCATACAATGCTTCAAAAGGTGCAGCATTAATGCTTGAGTGATAACTGTTATTGTACGAGAATTCGGCGAGTGGCAAATGCCTTTCCCAGGCCTTTCCAAAATCAATGACACATGCACGCAGCATGTCCTCCAAGGTCTGAATCGTTCGTTCACTTTGCCCGTCAGTCTGAGGATGATAAGCAGTACTCATGTCAAGACGAGTTCCCATGGCTTCTTGCAAAGAACGCCAAAATCTGGAAGCAAAACGGGGATCGCGATCGGAGATGATTGATAAAGGTACACCATGACGAGATACAACCTCTTTGATGTACAGCTGAGCAAGTCTTTCCATTGTATCAGTTTCCTTCATCGCTAGGAAGTGTGCAGATTTGGTGAGGCGGTCAACAATAACCCAAATAGTATCGCATCCGCCCACCGTCTTCGGCAGCTTAGTAATGAAATCCATTGTGATCCTTTCCCACTTCCATTGTGGGATTTCCGGCTGTTGAAGTAACCCAGAAGGTCTCTGATGTTCGGCTTTAACCTTCGAGCAAGTCAAACACTTACCAACATAAGTCGCAACGTCCTTCTTAAGATTCGGCCACCAATACTGTTCTTTAAGGTCGTGGTACATCTTACCTGCACCGGGGTGAATCGAATATCTCGATTTGTGTGCTTCATCAAGTATCAGGCTTCGTAGATCTCCATAGTAAGGTACCCAAATTCTTCCGGCATAACATCGGAGTCCAGACTCTCTAACCTCGAATCGAGAGACAAGTATGTTCAAATGCTCGTGAGATATGTTCTCCTCCTTGAGAGCCTCAACTTGGGCTACTCTGATCTGGTTGTTGAGGTTCGAATGGATGGTGATGTTCAGAGCCCTAACACGGAGAGGTGCCGTCCTCTCCTTTCGGCTTAAAGCGTCAGCTACAACATTGGCCTTGCCAGGGTGATAACGGAGTTCACAATCGTAGTCGTTGAGCGTCTCAATCCATCGACGCTGTCTCATATTTAGTTGCTTCTGATCAAAGATGTGCTGGAGACTCTTGTGGTCGGTGAAGATAGTGCTCTTAGTTCCATACAGATAATGTCTCCACAATTTGAGTGCAAAGACAACGGCTCCAAGTTCAAGATCATGTGTAGTGTAGTTCCGCTCGTGAATCTTCAATTGGCGGGAGGCATAGGCAATAACCTTTGATCGTTGCATCAGTACACAACCAAAACCACTCTTCGATGCATCGCAATAAACAACAAAGTCGTCACTGCCTTCAGGAAGTGATAGGATAGGTGCGGAGGTTAACTTCTTCTTCAAAGTTTGGAATGCTGATTCTTGTGTGGGTTCCCAAATGAACTTCTTGCCCTTGTGAGTCAGTGCGGTCAAAGGACGCGCAATCAGAGAAAATCCTTCGATAAACCTTCGATAATAACCGGCGAGACCTAGAAATTGGCGAATATGCGTTGGAGTAGTGGGGGTCTCCCACTTGCTGATGGCTTCAATCTTGGCGGGATCAACTTTGATACCCTGGTCGCTCACAACATGACCCAAAAACGGTACTTCCTTCAACCAAAATTCGCACTTGGAGAATTTGGCGTAAAGTTGCTCTTGCCTTAAGAGTTCAAGCACTAGCCGAAGGTGTTGCTCATGTTCTTCTTCGCTCTTAGAGTAGATGAGGATATCATCTATGAAGACGATAACAAACTTATCCAAGTAAGGCTTGCAGACACGATTCATGAGATCCATGAACACGGCAGGGGCATTTGTCAAACCGAATGGCATCACGAGGAACTCATAATGACCATAACGGGTCCTGAATGCAGTTTTCATCACGTCACTTTCCTTCACCCTCAGCTGGTGATATCCGGATCGCAAATCGATCTTTGAATAAACGCTCGATCCTTGTAGTTGATCAAAAAGGTCATCAATTCGTGGAAGAGGATATCGATTCTTGATAGTCAATTTGTTGAGTTCACGGTAGTCGATACACATACGGAAGGATCCATCCTTCTTCTTTACAAACAACACAGGTGCGCCCCAAGGTGAGAAGCTTGGTTGGATAAACCCTCGATCTAATAGCTCTTGTAGTTGACTCTGTAATTCTTGCATCTCGGAAGGTGCGAGTCTATAAGGTGCGCGAGCTACAGGTGCAGCTCCTGGCACTAAGTCAATCTGAAACTCTACTGCTCTCTGCGGCGGTAATCCAGGCAATTCCTCTGGGAAGACATCAGAAAATTCGTTCACAATTCGAACGTCGTTCACGTTCTTCATCTCAGTTTCTACCGCTTTCACATGTGCTAGGACAGCAAAGCGTCCCTTCTTCATAATCTTTTGCGCTTTCACGCAACTAATGAGGTTCAACTTCGAGGTACATCTCTCTCCATAGATAACCAGTGGTTCGCCATCTCCTTGTGGTATGCGAAGTGCTTTATCTCCACAGATAACATCGGCCTTTATCTTGCTCAACCAATCCATACCGACGATCACGTCAAAACTTCCCAGTTTGATAGGTATCAAATCAATTTCGAAATCTGCACCAGCTATGTTGATAATAGCTCCACGACTAATATGGTCAACCTTTTCAAGTTTTCCATTGGCGACCTCGACAAGCATACTTTCCTTCAAAGGAACTAACGACCAATCTAACTTATCACAAAAATGTCTACACACATAGCTCCTATCGGCACCAGTATCAAATAGGACAGAAGCTAAAAGATTGTTGATCTTGAATATACCTGTCACCAAGTCGGGGTTGTCGCGAGCGTCCCTTGCATTAACATTGAAGGCTCTAGCACGTGGTGGTCCGCCATCCTTACGCTTGTTAGGACACTCGTTTCTGAAATGGCCCGTCTTTCCACATTCATAACACTTCTTAGGCGCATTGTTGTTGTGGTTTGGCTTCACATTCAAAGTGGTAACCTTGCAATCCTTGCCAACATGTCCAGATCGTTGGCACTTCTCACAGATAACATTGCAATACCCAGTGTGGTGCTTGTAGCACCTATTGCATTGTGGTAAGGTTCCTTTGTAGTTCGGATTGGTGCGGTTGTTGTTGTTGGGGTTGGTGTTGTTGTTGTGCATGTTGTTGTTTTGCCTGAACCCTTCATGTCGTTTTGCCGGGTTTTGATCATAGTTCCTACCCCTGTTGTTGTTGTGGTTGTTGTCCCATTTCCTCTTTTCACCACTAACAGTTTCAAACTTAGCCTTCTCCGGCTCGTCCAGGATGATTTGATTCAAGAGAGTATGCGCCATGCGCATTGCTTCGGGAACGCTTGGTGGCTTGGATGAGGTAACATTACCCTTGATGGACTTAGGAAGTCCCGAGAAGTATTTCTCCAAACGCTTAAATTCGGGGGTGACCATGGTTGGACACATAAGAGCCAATTCCAAAAACCTACGGTTGTAGTTGTTAAGGTCGTTCCCTACGGTTTTCAATTGCATAAATTCGATTTCCATCTTTTGAATCTCGGTTCTCGGACAGTATTCCTCGATCATAGCACATTTAAATTCTTCCCAAGGCGTAGCATACGCCTCATCAATTCCTTTCGCTTGGGCCATGGTATTCCACCATGTGAGCGCGCCATCAGACAGCGTGCAAGATGCAAATTTCGTTTTGTTAGCCTCAGAACAATTGATAACCCTGAATACCGATTCCAACTTTTCGAACCATCTGGTGAGACCGACGGGTCCCTCAGTGCCACTGAAGTAGTGTGGCTTGCAGTTTTGGAATTCCTTGTAAGTACACCCATCTCGGACGACAGGTGGATTGACAGGCGGTGGTGGTGGAACTTGGGGTTGTCTTTCAGCTAGTGCAGCAGCGACTCGCTCGTTAATCATTTCCTCAATTTGTGCCGCGGTGGGGATAGATCTCCCGTTGGCCATGATGTTCTATACAAACATTTTGACTCAAGTCAAAATCCATTATGCAAATAATAATAGTACATTATATAACAACCAACATGAAAACAGCACAACACATGTTGATTAAATAACGCAAGCAGATATAAGTACCACAAAACCATGAGATGATAACGTAAATAGAACACTTGCGCAAGAAGTAAGCAACACAAATTCCATTCATTAATGATAATCGGTTCATACATTACAATAAGTTCTTACATTACATAAGTGAAATATGAAATTACAAAAGAAATTACAATACAGAATCTAGTACAAAGTCCTACGGCGATGGTGGGTACAAGATGTCCAAAACATGAGTCAACTGCTCCTCGAGCTCAGTAACTCGAGTCTGGAGGATCTCAATCTCCCGCCTCATTTCCTCATTAGAGGAAGATGGTGGGGCAGGTGGTGCTGGCGGTGCAGGTGGAGCCGGTGGTGCTGAAGTGGATGGTCCGGTTCTGGGTGGAGACGGTAATATCTGTGGGTCGGCGGGGTACGGCACCAGCCGTTTACGAGCAGTGATCCTACGACGCCGACCATAAGCGTCAGTGACAGTTCGACCAGGAATTATGCCAGCAAAGCGATACCGCTTCTTCGGCGGGGTAGAAGGTGCCTGAATCGGTCGGTCAGCGGGATCCTCCTCATCACTGGAGTCGTCAGATGAGGTGTCGTCTGAAGAAGCATCGGTGGAAGAACCGTCGTCTGAATCATGCGGTGGTGGCGCGGGTGGCTCAACATATCCGAAAGCGGCCAACATCTGTCGGTGTCGGCCTGGCGTAATCACGGCTAAGCGGCCGTCGGCAGTGCGTCGGCAAGGTGTGCGCCAGTGATTACGGAAGGGACCTTCCCCGAACTCCGCGGGGATCTCCATGCCACCAATGCGAGCCAGTTGCCTCAGGGGTCTGGAAGAAGACGCCGGGATAGGCACACTAGAGCTAGCTCCAGAACTAGAGGCGCCGGGGTCGCCAGTGGGTGTCGGGGCCGGAATGTCGGCAGCAGCAGCAGCAGCAACAGGTGCAGCAGTGGGTGGAACAACGGGGCCTGAGCCGCTCGGGATGTCAGTAGGTGGAACGTCCGACATCTGAACAAGGAAAAATAAATTTTCCATGTCAGTATGTCATAAAGCAAGCAAAAATAATAGGCCAACAGTTTAAATCATGTATAACAATAAGTAGCATGGCAATATCAGTAATCGTACGAAACTAGCATGCAATCGAAAGCAAGTAATAGCATGCAGTAGTGAAATCACGTAGTAGCATACGGCATATAGCAGTAACAGTGAGCAGCAGCATGCAGTAAGTTCAGCGGAAACAAGTAAACTAACAAGTTGTAGATTAGCCCTATTAGTGAATCCTACTCGGGTCGGTCTTAGACTCACTAATGCATCCTAATTCCCTACAACCAATGCTCTGATACCAAATGTGACGCCCCGTACTAAATCATCATGTACGGACCATCATCAACAGGATCATTACAAGGTTAAGTACTATATGCGTTTTCAAAACAGAGTTTGCATTCATTAATAAAAGTGACGTCATAACATACGTCAATTGTTTTACAAATCAAAGTATGCTTCACTAAGTAGAAGCATTAAATAAGTGTACGTGACCATAATGGTCGTTACATAACATAAGTTCATAAGTAAAAAGTTTGAATGCAAGATAAGTAGTCATGCGATAACAACTCTAGGCAGCGGGTTCTACAGCACGACTAGTAAGATAGCGGAAGCGACTTCAAGCACCTGAGAAAATACATGCTTAAAAAGGTCAACACAAAGGTTGGTGAGCTATAGTTTAAGTATAACAGTAATGTAAGTAGGCCACGAGATTTCAGTGCTACAACGAGTGTTTCAAAAGTATGTAAAAGTATATGCTTAACCGTGGGCACCCGGTAACTAACTTAACGTTTAATGTACCCCCTTAAAGTGCACTTGGCAAGTGCGTATAACCTCGAAGTATTAAACACTCGTTAAATGCTAGCGCTACTAGCCCGAGTGGGGATGTCAAACCCTATGGATCCATATCTAAGATTCGCGTTCACGGTTCAAAAACCAATGATTAAACGTTACCGAGCTAAAGGGAATGTTTCTGCCGTTATATAACCCACACATATATAAAGTTTAAGTACTCGTGCCTAGTATGTAAAACATAAAATCCGCATGTATTCTCAGTTCCCAAAATAAGTTAAAGTAAAAAGGGAATGCTATAACTCACAATGATTAGTAGTAATGGTAAGGTAGTAGTCGGAAAGTGGTGTGCAAGTAACGGTCCAAACGTCCTCAACCTAAGTCAAATAGCACTAAGTCAATAAGTCATCTCAAAAGGTTTACAAGTACGTAATTAAGGTCATAAGGGTCATCATCAATCATCATTAAACAAAAGGTAACAAGTAAGACTCGTTTATGAAAGTCGTTTAAAACAAAGGCTGACTTCGGTCAGTCACCACGGCCTCTACCCTTACTGAATTAAGGTGAGACCAGTGGTCATGGCTCCGTCTATGAGTCCCTTAAGTGTGGTAAAATTTACAGAAGCAAACTCGTCTTGGTTTGACCGTGGCGACGGTCTAAGTGCGAGTAGGTCAGAAATTTCTGCACAACGTTAAAGGACATGGTAACGATCGGAGGGCCATAAATCCTAAACCGTAACTCGGATTAAGACGAGTCCTATATGAAAAGTTATCTACTCGAAAAGTTCTATCTAAAAATCAAGGTTAGAACAGCCCAGGTCTACTGGTCTGTTCCAGAAGCATCAGGTCAGTAGGTTTTGGACAGAACAGTGGGTTTTGGAGAGTTCCGGTTGTCTCGGTGCTTGATGTTCATCACGGTTCTCATCCTTGATGCGTATAGCTTCAAGTGTACAACTCGTTGATGTGTTAACATCATTTTGACCAAGGTTTGTCCATCATAACTCAAGTGCAAGTGTTGTAAGTGTTTGATGAACCAAGGTTACATGTAAGTTTATGAACAAGTTCATGAACACTAAGAAAGATCACAACCAAGTGTTGGATCCATGATACTTGCACCAAAGTGTAAGCTCTTGTTGGTTTCATGTCCTTGTTCAAATGTGTAGTAAGCAACTAACAATAAGAAATAAAGAAAATGAATGATAAGCCTAAACCAACCATGAAGGTGGTATTCTAGTAACATACAACAAACAAGAACACAAGTAACAATTATAAAGATTATAAACTTTAAATCTTTTGAAACAAAATAAAGTAGAAAACTAACTAAATAAGAAAATGGTTCATAGTTGCTCATACTTTTAAAGATTCAACCCAAGTTGATCTTTAAGTGAAGTAACTTTAAAGTTACTTCAAGAACTACAAGTAATGAGTTTATACAACTATGAACTTTAATCTTTTGAAACAAAATATGTAGAACATAACTAGATAGATTATGTTCTTGATGTTCTTGTTATAACAAGATAAAGATGAAGAATCAAAACTAGAAAGTTTGATCTTGTAACTTAGTAAATAAAGACAAGTAAGTAAGTAAATAATAACTAGTAACTTACAAGTAATCAACCTTAAACAAGAACAAGTAACAATTTAACAACAAAGAATGATGATGAAGATGGATTGGAAATCGGTTTTGGTTGAAGAAAAAGAAGAGAAATAAAGTTCATACACTTACAAGAACTAGAGAAAGTTTGAGAGAAAATGAAGCAAGTTTGTGTGTGTGTATTTGAGAGGGAAATGCAAGTAAGTTGTGAATGAAAAATGGAAACCAAAACACCACTAAATGTGGCCAAGGGATTCGGCATTCTGCAGCAAAAACAAGGGGAAGAGGTTTGTTTGTTGGTCACTTGAATGAAAAGCTTGAAAAAGTTGGATACTTAGAGGTGCATGCATGGGGAGAAGTTGTAACAAGATTCCTACAAGTATTAACTAACTAGTTACACTCCTAAGTGATACTTACACATGAAAGAGTGGGCTAGTCAAGTCCATTTAAAAGGTAGGGTGGGCTTACAAGTCTTAATTCATGAGTCCATTAACTAATCAAAGCCCAAGTTCAATTAATTAACAATTAAACCCAATTAAACCCCAAGTAACTAACTAATAGCCTTAGTTAATTAAAATGATTAATAAATTTAATCATGAATGTAAATAATATCTAAAAATATTATTCGTGAAAGTTCCGGGTGTTACAAAGACGTTTCGGGCATTTAAAGTTCAAGTACGGGCAATTAAAGCAACATGTAAATGTAATAACATACATTCGTTTAATCAAGCGTATTAATAATAATAATTATTAATAAATAACGTTGGAAAAACCAGGGTCGTTACATTAAAGTTGCACCTTGAAAAGGCGTTGTTCGATTTGGTAAATGAGGGAAATTAAATCCAAGGTATATTGGACCATTCAAGATTATTGATCGTGTCGGACCAGTAGCTTACCGACTTGAGTTACCTCAACAACTCGCGGCTGTACATAACACTTTCCACGTCTCGAATTTGAAGAAATGTTTTGCTAAAGAAGATCTCACTATTCCGTTAGATGAAATCCAAATCAACGAAAAACTTCAATTCATCGAAGAACCCGTCGAAATAATGGATCGTGAGGTTAAAAGACTTAAGAAAAACAAGATACCAATTGTTAAGGTTCGATGGAATGCTCGTAGAGGACCCGAGTTCACCTGGGAGCGTGAAGATCAGATAAAGAAGAAATACCCGCATCTATTTCCAGAAGATTCGTCAACACCTTCAACAGCTTAAAATTTCGGGACGAAATTTATTTAACGGGTAGGTACTGTAGTGACCCGAACTTTTCCATGTTTATATATATTAATTGAGATTGATATTTACATGATTAAATTTTTCCAACATGTTAAGCAGTCAAACTTGTTATGACTTGATTAATTGAAATATGTTTCATATAGACAATTGACCACCCAAGTTGACCGGTGATTCACGAACGTTAAAACTTGTAAAAACTATATGATGACATATTTATGGATATATATATAGTTAACATGATACTATGATAAGTAAACATATCATTAAGTATATTAACAATGAACTACATATGTAAAAACAAGACTACTAACTTAATGATTTTTAAACGAGACATATATGTAACGATTATCGTTGTAAAGACATTTAATGTATATATATCATATTAAGAGATATTCATACATGATAATATCATGATAATATAATAATTTAAAATCTCATTTGATATTATAAACATTGGGTTAACAACATTTAATAAGATCGTTAACCTAAAGGTTTCAAAACAACACTTACATGTAACGACTAACGATGACTTAACGACTCAGTTAAAATGTATATACATGTAGTGTTTTAATATGTATTTATACACTTTTGAAAGACTTCAATACACTTATCAAAATACTTCTACTTAACAAAAATGCTTATAATTACATCCTCGTCCAGTTTCATCAACAATTCTACTCGTATGCACCCGTATTCATACTCGTACAATACACAGCTTTTAGATGTATGCACTATTGGTATATACACTCCAATGATTAGCTCTTAGCAGCCCATGTGAGTCACCTAATACATGTGGGAACCATCATTTGGCAACTAGCATGAAATATCTCATAAAATTACAAAAATATGAGTAATCATTCATTACTTATTTACATGAAAACAAAATTACATATCTTTTATATCTAATCCATACACCAACGACCGAAAACACCTAAAAATACTTTCATTCTTCAATTTTCTTCATCTAATTGATCTCTCTCAAGTTCTATCTTCAAGTTCTAAGTGTTCTTCATATATTCTACAAGTTCTAGTTACATAAAATCAAGAATACTTTCAAGTTTGCTAGCTCACTTCCAATCTTGTAAGGTGATCATCCAACCTCAAGAAATCTTTGTTTCTTACAGTAGGTTATCATTCTAATACAAGGTAATAATCATATTCAAACTTTGGTTCAATTTCTATAACTATAACAATCTTATTTCAAGTGATGATCTTACTTGAACTTGTTTTCGTGTCATGATTCTGCTTCAAGAACTTCGAGCCATCCAAGGATCCGTTGAAGCTAGATCCATTTTTCTCTTTTCCAGTAGGTTTATCCAAGGAACTTAAGGTAGTAATGATGTTCATAACATCATTCAATTCATACATATAAAGCTATCTTATTCGAAGGTTTAAACTTGTAATCACTAGAACATAGTTTAGTTAATTCTAAACTTGTTCGCAAATAAAAGTTAATCCTTCTAACTTGACTTTTAAAATCAACTAAACACATGTTCTATATCTATATGATATGCTAACTTAATGATTTAAAACCTGGAAACACGAAAAACACCGTAAAACCGGATTTACGCCGTCGTAGTAACACCGCGGGCTGTTTTGGGTTAGTTAATTAAAAACTATGATAAACTTTGATTTAAAAGTTGTTATTCTGAGATAATTATTGTTATTATGAACATGAAACTATATCAAAAAATTATGGTTAAACTCAAAGTGAAAGTATGTTTTCTAAAATGGTCATCTAGACGTCGTTCTTTCGACTGAAATGACTACCTTTACAAAAACGACTTGTAACTTATTTTTCCGACTATAAACCTATACTTTTTCTGTTTAGATTCATAAAATAGAGTTCAATATGAAACCATAGCAATTTGATTCACTCAAAACGGATTTAAAATGAAGAAGTTATGGGTAAAACAAGATTAGATAATTTTTCTCATTTTACCTACGTGAAAATTGGTAACAAATCTATTCCAACCATAACTTAATCAACTTGTATTGTATATTATGTAATCTTGAGATACCATAGACACGTATACAATGTTTCGACCTATCATGTCGACACATCTATATATATTTCGGAACAACCATAGACACTTTATATGTGAATGTTGGAGTTAGCTATACAGGGTTGAGGTTGATTCCAAAATATATATAGTTTGAGTTGTGATCAATACTGAGATACGTATACACTGGGTCGTGGATTGATTCAAGATAATATTTATCGATTTATTTCTGTACATCTAACTGTGGACAACTAGTTGTAGGTTACTAACGAGGACAGCTGACTTAATAAACTTAAAACATCAAAATATATTAAAAGTGTTGTAAATATATTTTGAACATACTTTGATATATATGTATATATTGTTATAGGTTCGTGAATCAACCAGTGGCCAAGTCTTACTTCCCGACGAAGTAAAAATCTGTGAAAGTGAGTTATAGTCCCACTTTTAAAATCTAATATTTTTGGGATGAGAATATGATAATGCTAAAAACGAACATATATTTCATAGCATTATTCCTCAAGAAAGACAAGCTTTTAGTTGCAATTGTTCTATTTACAAGTGATATTCGTTTAAATAATAAAAGGTGAAGACAAAAGACAGATTCGACGAATTGAAGACGCAAACGACCAAAAAGCTCAAAAGTATAAAAGACAATCAAAAAGGTTCCAATTATTGATAAGAAACGTCTCGAAATCACAAGAGTACAAGATTCAAAACGCAAAGTACAAGATATTAAATTGTACGCGAGGACGTTCGAAAATCCGGAACCGGGACCAGAGTCAACTCTTAACGCTCGACGCAACGGACTAAAAATTACAAGTTAACTATGTATATAAATATAATATAATATATAATTAATTATATTAATTATATATATATTATATATATATATTAAAAACCGTCGGCAGCAAGAAACTCCAAGGGTGTGAGCTGTAAATATATCTCCGCGACTCGCGGAGTTTTAAGGGCATTTTGCCGCGAGTCGCGGAGCCCCAATTTTCAACTCTGGCTATAAAGCCAACCGAATTCTGATCAAATATCATCATCTTTTTTCTTCTCATTCATACGTAAATATATTTATATTTATATTTTAATTTTAATTTTAATTTTAATTCTAATAATAAGGGTATGTTAGCGAATGTTGTAAGGGTGTAAGTCGAAATTCTGTCCGTGTAACGCTACGCTATTTTTAATCATTGTAAGTTATGTTCAACCTTTTTACATTAATGTCTCGTAGCTAAGTTATTATTATGCTTATTTAAAACGAAGTAATCATGATGTTGGGCTAATTACTAAAATTGGGTAATTGGGCTTTGTACCATAATTGGGGTTTGGACAAAAGAACGACACTTGTGGAAACTAGGCTATGGGCTATTAATGGGCTTTATATTTGTTTAACTAAATGAAAGTTTGTTAATGTTAATATAAAGATTTACAATTGGGCGTCCCTATAAATTACCATATACACTCGATCGGACACGATGGGCGGGGTATTTATATGTACGAATAATCGTTCATTTAACCGGACACGGGAATGGATTAATAGCCACTAGAATAATTAAAACAGGGGTGAAATTACATTCAAGGGTAATTGGTGTAATTGTTAACAAAGTAGTAAAACCTTGGTTTACACGCAGTCGATAACCTGGTGTATTCATTAAACAAAGTATTAAAACCTTGTTACAATTCGAATCCCCAATTAGTTGGAATATTTAACTTCGGGTATAATAATAATTTGACAAGGACACTTGCAATTTATATTTATGACTGATGGACTGTTATGGACAAAAACCAGACGGACATATTGAATAATCCAGGACAAAGGACAATTAACCCATGGGCATAAAACTAAAATCAACACGTCAAACATCATGATTACGGAAGTTTAAATAAGCATAATTCTTTTATTTCATATTTTATTTCCTTTATTTTACATTTAATTGCACTTCTAATTATCGCACTTTTATTTATTGTTATTTAATCGCACTTTTAATTATCGTACTTTTTAATTATCGCAAGTTTATTATTCGCAATTTCATTATCGTTATTTACTTTACGCTTTAATTTAAGTCTTGTATTTATTTTATATTTTACATTAGGTTTTAACTGCGACTAAAGTTTTAAAATCGACAAACCGGTCATTAAACGGTAAAAACCCCCTTTATAATAATAATATTACTTATATATATATTTGTATTTTTATAAAAGTAAACTAATATAGCGTTGAGCTTTGTTTAAAGATTTCCCTGTGGAACGAACCGGACTTACTAAAAACTACACTACTGTACGATTAGGTACACTGCCTATAAGTGTTGTAGCAAGGTTTAAGTATATCCATCCGTAAATTAATAAAACTTGTGTCATATTTTGTAGTATTTTGTATCAAAAATAATACTATTTCGTACCCCCACGCTACCGCATCAAGTTTTTGGCGCCGCTGCCGGGGAATCTATCTTAAACGCCGGAAGCGCAACGCTAATATAAAAAAAAAAGAAATTTTAGTTTACTTTTATTAAAATTCGTTTTGTAAAAATACGTTTTAAATATTCGAAAAATATAAAAAGAAAAACAAAAATATTAGTATTTTTAAGATTTTGTTAAATATTTAAGTTTTATAAGTTTCTTTATTTCTATTTTAGTTTATAAAAATTTAAATTTTATTAAACATCTTTTATTTATATAAAAAAAAAACAGAAAACATAAAAAAAGAAAAAAAAAAAAATAAAGAAAACGCGTAAAAACTCAACCCTGTCAACTGAATTCCTGAACCCCGCGACTCGCGGGGTTTTCTTCTTTATTTGCCGCGACTCGCGGAGGGTTTTCTGACAGGCGACAAGGAAGCCCTAATCGAGCATTAATTACGGATATTATTAATTAATTATTATTATTACCTAATTTGTATTATTATTATTATTAGTTTTAATTTTAATTTTACTTTTTATTTAATTTAATGTATTTAGTATAAATAAGTTTAATAAAATTGTAAAATTAATAGTTTTATAAAATAAATAATATAAAAATAATATTTTTATAAAAATTGTACTTTTTACAACTTTTTGTATATTTTTATATTTTGTACCTTTTTAATCGTTGTAGCGTAATATTTGTATTTTTAGCTCATATTTAATTTTAAACTTAGTTTTTGCTATAGTTATTTTTACTCCTATATTTTTAGGCTTTGCCGTAGAATTCCTTAAGTGCTTTTTCTTTAGACTAAGATTTAGGTGCTTTAGAATTTTGCGACGCCTTTTTAAGTTTTAGTTTCTTTTTAAGTTATTTCCATTTGGGATTTAGTTTTTCTTGTAAAGCTTTAATATTTTTAGACACCTTTTACTATGTATCAATTATCATTCCAATTAGTAATTTCAATTTGCGATTATAATTTTAAGTTAGTTGTAGTAATAAGGTTAAATTAGTTAAGTATTTTTAAGTTTTTATAAGTTTCTTTTATTTTTCCGTCACCTTTTATTTTTCAACCATTTTTCTTTTTCGACCTTTTGCGACGAACTCTTTTTCTCTCTTATTTCTCGCCATTCTAGTTTTTAGGACTTAGATTTTTTTTTCTACTTCTTATCTAAATTTCTTAAAATTACGAAAATTTATTTTAAGTGGTTAAATTAATAGACATCAAAATTTTCTGGTTCGTAGTAATAGTTGGATTTGTACGTGGACCGGGTTATTGGAGCCAAACAGTCCTCAATTATATTGAGACCAAACGAATCCTGCCCCTCTGCTGCATCTTTTGGCTATTCGAAACGTGGGCAAAATCAGAAAAGTCTATTGAATGGATAACTTATTATAATTTTTCTTTCCTTTTAAAAACTAATAGGATATTCAGTGAATGCACCGAGCAAGACGTTCATCACCTTTTGTACGTTCACCACCTGTAACTCGATCAAGACATCGTTTAACAAATATAACCGCCGTTGATTTTTCTTTAGAATCGTCATCCAGTCGACCAAGTACTTCAGTTCAAATTTCCGATAATCCATTTTTTGAACCCAACCTCACAATTGAGAATCCAGAAAATATTCAGGAACGGTTCATAGATCCTGAACCACTAAACTTTCCTCCGGAACCACCAATCATTCAAACAGAGATTGTTGAGGAACGAACTATTAAATCAGAATCATTCAGTGATACCGATTCAACAAATTCAATTATGGAGAATCTGGAACCTTTAAGTATGGAAGACCGAATGAGAGCTAAACGCACTGGCCAAGGTCACGCAATTACTCATCCAGACATTAATGCGCCAGATTATGAAATCAAAGGACAAATTCTACACATGGTGACTAATCAATGCCAATTTAGTGGTGCGCCGAAGGAAGATCCAAATGAACATCTACGTACCTTTAATAGGATCTGCACACTATTTAAAATACGAGAAGTGGAGGATGAACAGATATATCTCATGTTATTTCCCTGGACTTTAAAGGGAGAAGCCAAAGATTGGTTGGAATCGTTACCTGAAGGGGCGATTGATACATGGGATGTTTTAATTGACAAATTTCTTAAACAATTCTTTCCTGCATCTAAAGCCGTAAGACTTCAAGCAGAAATTGTTACGTTCACACAGAAGCCAAATGAAACTCTATATGAGGCGTGGACAAGATATGGAAAGTTGTTAAGAGGATGTCCGCAACATGGTTTAGACACCTGTCAAATAGTACAAATATTCTACCAAGGATGCGACATCACTACAAGGAAAGACATAGATATAGCAGCTGGTGGTTCTATTATGAAGAAAACCGAAACTGATGCTTACAAAATTATTGATAACACTGCTTCCCACTCACATGAGTGGCACCAAGAAAAAGATATCATTAGATCATCTAAAGCAGCTAGAGCCGATTCTAGCCATGACTTAGATTCCATTTCGGCAAAGATAGATGCTTTCGAGAGACGAATGGAAAAGATGACTAAAGATATTCATGCTATACGAATTAGTTGTGAGCAGTGTGGAGGACCACATTTGACAAAAGATTGTCTAAGTATTGAATTAACAATGGAACAAAGAGAGAATATTTCATACATAAACCAAAGGCCTGGAAATAATTATCAGAATAATTATCAACCGCCAAGACCAATTTACAATCAAAACCAGAATTATAACCGAAATATTCCATACAACAACCAACAAGGTCCTAGCAATCAACAAGTATCCAATAATACTTACAATCAGCAAAGACCTAATTTTCAAAACAAACCACCACAACAAACCGATGATAAAAAGCCGAATTTAGAAGATATGATGACGAAGCTAGTTGAAACTCAAACGCAGTTTTTCACATCTCAAAAACAAACAAATGAAC